>NC_056436.1:87814083-87864083 GCF_018296145.1 Oncorhynchus tshawytscha | reverse complement strand
TGTACAGGTGTATAGGTGTACAGGTGTATAGGTGTACAGGTGTATAGGTGTACAGGTGTATAGGTGTACAGGTGTACAGGTGTAATCTCAGGTGTATAGGTGTACAGGTGTACAGGTATGTAGGTGTATAGGTGTATAGGTGTACAGGTGTGTAGGTGTACAGGTGTATAGGTGTACAGGTGTACAGGTGTAATCTCAGGTGTATAGGTGTACAGGTGTACAGGTGTAATCTCAGGTGTATAGGTGTAATCTCAGGTGTACAGGTGTTCTCAGGTGCTGCAAAAGCTCCAACAGCGCAGTGATATCTAGCAACACAATAACAATACACACATTATTACATAGTGCACTATTTAGGGAAAAGACGGAGGAACAGTAGCTTTATTAACATTAGGTTTATTAACATTAGGTTTAATTAGTTAGAGTAAAAGTATGTTGTATTAACAGTAGGTTTATTAACAGTAGGTTGCATTAACAGTAGGTTTATTAACAGTAGGTGTAATTAACACACACACACACACACACACACACAGGAATGTGCCTACACACACATGGTACATATTGCTAGTACCAGATCTTTGTTGAGCTACAGGTAACGACTCTTCAGTTGAATAGCGGAGAAAAACGAGTCGTTTCAAAGGGAACCTTGGAATGTACTAGAAGTCTCTGATTGTACAGGAACGTTTCAGAAGCCCAACATCGAACCGTACGACACTAAAGTTAAACCAAATGAACGTGTCAAGAGACACTTCTAGATTTATACTGGTGTTTTTAGAAGCATCAATTTAGATTGAAGAATATCCCAAGAAAAACAGAATCAATACAAAAGAGAGTGGAGAGTGGCCAACTTCCTGAGTATATGATTGCATAGGAGTGTAACAAGTTCAACCAACAACCTTATGTTTTCCAGTAAACAAAACTGTATCCAATTTGAAAACCAACTGAAACCAAAAAACCTAGCAGTTGTTTTCCACAGTAATCTACTGTACCTCTTTTCCCTGCTGTGAAGTTTCCTCCGTTCCTACTCCACCGACAGTCCCCCTCACGGCCGCGTCCCAAATGGCACCCTAATCCCTTTATGGTGCACTACCTTTGACCAGGGCCTATAGTGCAGGATTTAAAACGTAGGGAGCCATTTGGGATGGACCACCATCACCATCCAGGACTCCAAGTCTGAATAACAAGAAGCTGTATTTGTTCAAAGACCCCAGAAGGAGCTGTTACACACAGGGAGAATACAAGCATATACATCAGCCTCTCCAGGTATAATGCGTGGTTGTTAAAAACTTCTGGATGAGAAGGTCCTTTATCTATCAAAGACCCCAGATACCCTGTACTTCTCCAGCTATAGGTCTATGAAATGCATGTGTGGTTGTCCTTCCATCTTCTCTCAGCCAGACAGAAATAGTTAGTAAGAGCAACTTTCCTTTTTAAAGGTGATATGTGCTAATGAGAAACACGTCGCTTCGAGCCGTCACATCCCCCATCCCCCCATCTCTCCATCCCTCCATCTCTCCATCCCCTCCATCCCTCCATCTCTCCATCCCCCCATCTCTCCATCCCTCCATCTCTCCATCCCTCCATCTCTCCATCCCTCCATCTCTCCATCCCTCCATCTCTCCATCCCCCATCTCTCCATCCCTCCATCCCCCATCTCTCCATCCCTCCATCTCTCCATCCCCCATCTCTCCATCCCTCCATCTCTCCATCCCCCCATCTCTCCATCCCTCCATCTCTCCATCCCCCATCTCTCCATCCCTCCATCTCTCGACCCCTCCATCTATCCATCTCCCCATCCCTCCATCTGTCCATCTCTACTTCTCTCCATCTATCCAGAGAGAGAGAGAGAGAGAGTGGGAGGGAGGGAGGGAAAGAGGGGGGGCGAGATAAAGCAGGAAGAAGGAAGGGAGGGAGGGATTAAGAGAGAGAGGTGTCAAAGTCATCCTATCTCTGAAACCTACATTGACACCCCTCCTCCTCCACTGCCCACTCCTCCTCTCCTCCAGTACCTCCTCCCCCTCCTCTCCTCCTCCAGCACCTCCTCCTCCAGTACCTCATCCCCCTCCTCTCCTCCTCTCCTCCAGCACCTCCTCCTCCTCCAGTACCTCATCCCCCTCCTCTCCTCCTCTCCTCCTCCAGCACCTCCTCCTCCTCCAGTACCTCATCCCCCTCCTCTCCTCCTCTCCCCCTCCAGCACCTCCTCCTCTTCCTCTCCTCCTCTCCTCCTCCTCTTCCACCTCTTCCTCCTCCTCCTCCTTCACCACCTCCTCCACCACCTACTCCTCCTCTTCCCTCTCCTCCTCCATCCTCCATCCTTTTCCAACCTCCTCCTCCACCTCATCCTCCACCACCTCATCCTCCACCTCATCCTAAAACGACCTCCTCTTCCACCACCACCTCCTCCTCCTCCTCCTCCACCTCATCCTCCACCACCTCATCCTCCACCTCCTCCTCCTCCTCCACCTCCTCCTTCGACCACCTCCTCTTCCACCACCACCTCCTCTTCCCCCTTTTCCTCTACCTCCTCCTCCTCCTCCACCTCCTCCTCCTCCTCCACCTCATCCTCCACCACCTCATCCTCCACCTCCTCCTCCTCCTCATCCTCCACCACCTCCTCTTCCACCACCACCTCCTCTTCCCCCTCCTCCTCTACCTCCTCCTCCACCTCCTCCTCCTCCTCCTCCACCTCCTCCTCCTCCTCCTCCTCCTCCACCTCATCCCCCTCCACCTTCTCCTCCTCCACCTCCTCCTCTTCTTCCACCTCATCCTCCACCACCTCCTCTTCCACCACCACCTCCTCTTCCTCCTCCACCTCCTCTTTCTCCTCCACCTCCTCTTCCTCCTCCACCTCCTCCTCCTCCTCCTCCTCTTACACCTCATCCTCCACCACCACCTCATCCCCCACCTCCTCCTCCTCCACCACCACCTCCTCTTCCTCCTCCACCTCCTCCACCTCCTCCACCTCATCCTCCTCCACCTCCTCCTCCACCTCCATCTCCTCCTCCTCTTACACCTCATCCTCCACCACCACCACCACCTCATCCCCCACCTCCTCCTCCATCTCTTCCTCCTCTTACACCTCATCCTCCACCACCACCTCATCCCCCACCTCCTCCTCCACCTGCTCCTCCTCCTCCATCTCCTCCTCCTCTTACACCTCATCCTCCACCACCACCTCATCCCCCATCTCCTCCTCCTCCTCCTCCTCCAACACCACCTCCTCTTCCTCCTCCACCTCCAGGACTCTCTAGCTTCTCTCTCAGCTTTAAAGTCAACTGTGAAGTCTTAACATTTTTTATTGCCACAAAACAACATCCATTTTTGGGATCTAAATATGGTACTAGGAGTGCAGTTTGACACAAGATGGCTGACATAACGCTTGGATGATTGGCAGGTTATACAGCAGAGTGCCAGGCCTCTTTGGGTTGGCTAGAAATATACTCATTACGGGCACAGTTGACACTCTGAGGGGTAAAATGTATTTGTTCATCTGCAGATGTCTTTCTTGGATCATACGATTTCATGTCTCTGGGTGGTTAGTACACTGAGCCTCTTAATGGCTTCCATCATCTTCGATGTTGACAGTTTCCTCACAGTAACCCGTTTGTTGTGACTAGCAGTCTGATCTGTGTACCGTATGTCTTAATCATGACTGGGCACAAACTGGTTCAGCATTTCAGGAATGTTTGTCTTTTTTTTTCCACACACGTTTTAACCTAAATCTAAGGACATGGTTCAAAATGTTTTACTTTATTTTCACTAAATGTATCTGCTATTATTTCTTACAACCAACAAGAACTTTTGAACATCAGATCAGCAGTTACTTACACCAACACCAATTCCGGATTCAATTTCCGGGCTACCCAAGGCAATTGGGGGGGCGGGCATCCTGGCGAGATTAAGGCCACAGTTTCCCTCCGTTCTACAGTCTCTAGATAATAAAATGTATTTGCTACCCAGTGGACTCTCTTGAAACTGCAATATTATTTACATTTTCTGACACATGGCTCTCAGACAAGATACACCACCCCCCCTCCCCCCAATGACTATCCAACCTGATGGGTTCTCTATTCACCATGGCGAAACAGGACAGTGGAGTCGGGGAAATTGGGAGGGGTTTACCTCTACATCAACTGGTGGACTGACTCCAGCCACTGTTCACCCGTCTTGGAATATATGATGGTCAAATACCAACCGAGGGATATTTCTTATTCACTGCTGTTTCCATAAGAAATATAACAAGCTGTTAACGAACTGTACAAGGCTAAAAGGGTTTTCTAATGATCAAATAGCCTTTTAAAATGATAACCTTGGATTAGCTAACACAACGTGCCATTGGAACACAGGAGTGATGGTTGCTGATAATGGGCCCCTGTACGCCTATGTAGATATTCCATTCAAAATCTGCCGTTTCCAGCTACAATAGTCATTTACAACATTAACAATGTCTACACTGTATTTCGGATAAATGTTATGTTATTTTAAATTGACAAAATAAGTAAATTTTCTTTTAAAAACGAGGACATTTCGACGTGACCCCAAACTTTTGAACGGTAGTGTACATCCAGAGCTTTTCAGGTTGTCGGCCATTTTAATTCGTCTTCACCCCGCCCCAACTTCCATCAACACATCTCCAACATCAGTAGGGGGCGATAGAGTCCTAGATCACTGTTATTATTCCTACATTCAAGCATGAAAGGGCCTCCCCCACCCGCTATTCGGCAAATCAGATCATGTTTACAAGCAGAAATTCAAACATGAAGCACCCGTGACTCGGTCCGTTGAGAAATGGTCACCAGAATCAGAGATTCATGCTACACGACTGCTTTGCGAGCGCTGATTGGAATATGTTTCGAGACTCTGCCGATGACATTGATGAGCTAACCACCTCTGTCACCGGCTTCATTACAAAATGCATCGTCCTCCCCGCGGTTCGATGCTTTCCCCAATCAAAAGGCCTGGATTAACCCCGAGGTTGGCGATAAAATAAAGAGCATGGCCACCGGCACACAGAGCTTTTTGTAGACAAAATTATGCTACAGCCGAGGACAGGAAGTAGTCTCGCTAGGACATCAGCAGAGTCATCAAATGAGCAAAAGGACAATATAGGAATAAGGTGGAATCATATTACACAGCTGGCTCCAACGTCTGCCACGTGTGTCAGGAGCTACAGTCCATTAGTGATTACAAAGGAAGACCCAACCGTGATCTGTACTGATTACAAAGGAAGACCCAACCGTGATCTGTACTGATTACAAAGGAAGACCCAACCGTGATCTGTCCAACGATGTCGCTCTACCGGACGAACACAATGCATTTTATGCACGCTTTGACAACAACAACAACGGGCCGGGTGTGAGGGCCGACACCCGAACCAAGAGGATTGGGGGATCTCACTCTCTGAGGCTGACTTGAAAAAAGGTATTTAATCAGGTCAACACTTGCAAGGCCGCGAATGCCCGACGGTATTCCAGGGCGCGTTCTCAGAGCATGCTCAGAACAGCTGCCAGGCATATTCACAGTCATTTTCAACCTCTCCTTGTCCCAGTCGGTAATCCCCACATGCCTCAAGGTAACCACCACCATTCCTGTTCCCAACAACTCTAAGGCTACCCTGCACAATGACTACCGCCCTGTAGGACTCACATCTGTAATCATGAAGTGCTTTGAACGGCTGGTCATGGCAACACATTATCTCCATTATCCCAGACACCCTAGACCAACTCCAATTTGCATACCGCCTCAACAGATCCATAGACGATGCAATCTCTATTGCTCTCCACACTGCCCTCATCCACCTGGATAAGAGGAATACATATGTGAGAATGCTGATCATTGACTACAGCACAGTGTTCAACACCATAGTCCCTTTGAAGCTCATCACCAAGCTTTGGACCCTGGGACTGAACACCTCCCTCTGCTAGATCCTGGACTTCCTGATGGACCAGCGCCAAGTGGTGTGGGTAGGCTACATCACATCCGCCACGCTGATCCTCAACACGAGGGTTCATCAGGGGTGTGTGCTTAGTCTCTTCCTGTACTCCCTCTTCACCCACGACTGCATGGCCAAACACGACTCCAAACACCATATTCAAGTTTGCTGACGACACAACGGTGGTAGGCCTGATCACCGGCGACGATGAGTCAGCCTACAGGGAGGAGATCAGAGACCTGGCAACGTGGTTCCAGAACAACAACCTCTCCCTCAATGTCAGTAAGACAAAGGAGCTGATTGTGGGCTACAGGAAACAGGGGAGCGAGCACACCCCCGTCCACATCGACAGGGCCGCAGTGGCCACCCAAGCCATTGACTATGTCCTCTGCTTCCCGAATTGGGCAGGCGGTACCGGTGCATCAATTCTGGCACCAACAAGCTCTTGAAACAGCTTCTATCCCCAAGCAATACGACTGATGATTAGCTAACTAAATAGCTACACGTACTATGTGAGTTAACCTTGTACCTTTATTGACATATTATATACATTTTTTTCATGCACGCTCACACACAAATACTCTGTCATTGTCTCACTCACACATAATATGCACATACATTTATACTGACTCTACACACCCGCAAAACCACCCACACACAAGCTGCTGCTACTCTGTTTATCTTATATCCTGTTGCCTAGTCAACTTCCCCCTATACATATCTACCTCCATCACTCCAGTATCCCTGTCTCCTTCCCCCTATACATATCTACCTCCATCACTCCAGTATCCCTGTCTCCTTCCCCCTATACATATCTACCTCCATCACTCCAGTATCCCTGTCTCCTTCTCCCTATACATATCTACCTCCATCACTCCAGTATCCCTGTCTCCTTCCCCCTATACATATCTACCTCCATCACTCCAGTATCCCTGTCTCCTTCCCCCTATACATATCTACCTCCATCACTCCAGTATCCCTGTCTCCTTCCCCCTATACATATCTACCTCCATCACTCCAGTATCCCTGTCCCCTTCCCCCTATACATATCTACCTCCATCACTCCAGTATCCCTGTCCCCTTCCCCCTATACATATCTACCTCCATCACTCCAGTATCCCTGTCTCCTTCCCCCTATACATATCTACCTCCATCACTCCAGTATCCCTGTCTCCTTCCCCCTATACATATCTACCTCCATCACTCCAGTATCCCTGTCTCCTTCCCCCTATACATATCTACCTCCATCACTCCAGTATCCCTGCACAGTATGGTACTAACTGACCCTGTATATAGTATGGTATTAACTGACCCTGTATATAGTCTGGTATTAACTGACCCTGTATATAGTATGGTATTAACTGACCCTGTATATAGTATGGTATTAACTGACCCTGTATATAGTAATAACTGACCCTGTATATAGTATGGTATTAACTGACCCTGTATATAGTATGGTATTAACTGACCCTGTATATAGTATGGTATTAACTGACCCTGTATATAGTATGGTATTAACTGACCCTGTATATAGTATGGTATTAACTGACCCTGTATATAGTATGGTATTAACTGACCCTGTATATAGTATGGTATTAACTGACCCTGTATATAGTATGGTATTAACTGACCCTGTATATAGTATGGTATTAACTGACCCTGTATATAGTATGGTATTAACTGACCCTGTATATAGTATGGTATTAACTGACCCTGTATATAGTATGGTATTAACTGACCCTGTATATAGTCTGGTATTAACTGACCCTGTATATAGTATGGTATTAACTGACCCTGTATATAGTATGGTATTAACTGACCCTGTATATAGTATGGTATTAACTGACCCTGTATATAGTATGGTATTAACTGACCCTGTATATAGTATGGTATTAACTGACCCTGTATATAGTATGGTATTAACTGACCCTGTATATAGTATGGTATTAGCTGACCCTGTATATAGCATAGTATTAACTGACCCTGTATATAGTATTGTATTTCACTGTACTTTTGTATTTGATAATAAAGCTCAGCACTTTAAAATGTTCACTTTGAATTCACCTTAAACCAATCAAATATGAATTAAAATTAGACGTCGATCTGCCGCCTGTGTCCAGTGTGTCGAGAGTAGCCTCAAGTAATCTGCAATGTAGTCACACATCTTGTAAATGCTTAGTTCTTAGACATTTGAAACTCTTTGATGTCTAATTTGAGAGAAAGCTTTAGGGCACTAAAAGCACACCACATCTCTTATTGACGTGTTCTAATTCATTAAGGTTAAGAATATTTTTCTGGTTTATTATTTTAATACAACCTTTGATCAGGAGGTCTGCCACTTCCCTTATGGACATCAGGATCTTAGTCCCAAATTACACGCTATGCGTTTTGCAGTGCACTACGTTTGAACAGGGCCCATTTAAAGTAGTGCACTATTGTCTATAGTTAAACGGATACCATTTAGGACAGACTACACTACTGTGTATATATATATATATATCAGGAAACAATTTAAGACAGACTACACTACTGTATATAGATATCAGGAAACAATTTAGGACAGACTTCACTACTGTATATAGATAACAGGAAACAATTTAGGACAGACTACACTACTGTATATAGATATATATATATATATATATCAGGAAACAATTTAGGACAGACTACACTACTGTATATAGATATCAGGAAACAATTTAGGACAGACTACATTACTGTATATAGATAACAGGAAACAATTTAGGACAGACTACATTACTGTATATAGATAACAGGAAACAATTTAGGACAGACTCCACTACTGTATTTAGGTAATAGGAAACGATTTAGGACAGACTACACAAATCAAATGTATTTATATAGCCCTTCGTACATCAGCTGATGTCACATAGTGCTGTACAGAAACCCAGCCTAAAACCCCAAACAGCAAGCAATTCAGGTGTAGAAGCACAGTGGCTAGGAAAAACTCCCTAAAAAGGCCAAAACCTAGGAAGAAACCTAGAGAGGAACCAGGCTATGAGGGGTGGCCAGTCCTCTTCTGGCTGTGCCGGGTGGAGATTATAACAGAACATGGCCAAGATGTTCAAATGTTCATAAATGACCAGCATGGTCAAATAATAATAATCACAGGCAGAACAGTTGAAACTGGAGCAGCAGCATGACCAGGTGTACTGGGGACAGCAAGGAGTCATCATGCCAGGTAGTCCTGAGGCATGGTCCTAGGGCTCAGGTCCTCCGAGAGAGAGAAAGAAAGAGAGAATTAGAGAGAGCACACTTAAATTCACACAGGACACCAGATAAGACAGGAGAAGTACTCCAGATATAACAAACTGACCCTAGCCCCTCGACACATAAACTACTGCAGCATAAATACTGGAGGCTGAGACAGGAGGGGTCAGGAGACACTGTGGCCCCATCCGATGACACCCCCGGACAGGGCCAAACAGGAAGGATATAACCCCACCCACTTTGCCAAAGCACAGCCCCCACACCACTAGAGGGATATCTTCAACCACCAACTTACCATCCTGAGACAAGGCCGAGTATAGCCCACAAAGATCTCCACCACGGCACAACCCAATGGGGGGCGCCAACCCAGACAGGAAGATCACATCAGTGACTCAACCCACTCAAGTTACACTACACTACTGTATATAGGGAATAGGAAACCATTTAGGACAGACTACACTACTGTATATAGGGAATAGGAAACCATTTAGGACAGACTACACTACTGTATATAGGGAATAGGAAACCATTTAGGACAGACTACACTACTGTATATAGGGAATAGGAAACCATTTAGGACAGACTACACTACTGTATATAGGAAACCATTGAGGACAGACTACACTACTGTATATAGGGAATAGGAAACCATTTAGGACAGACTACACTACTGTATATAGGGAATAGGAAACCATTTAGGACAGACTACACTACTGTTGAAAAGGGTCACTTAGAAATGTCTTGTTTTCCATTGAAACATACATGAAATTAGTTGCAAAATGAACAGGAAATATAGTCAAGGCGTTGGCAAGGTTATAAAGAATGATTTTTAATTTAAATAATTGTGTGCTTCAAACTTTGCTTTCGTCAAAGAATTCTCTATTTGCAGCAATTACAGCCTTGCAGACCTTTGGCATTCTAGTTGTCAATTTGATGAGGCAATCTGAAGTGATTTCACCCCATGCTTCCTGAAGCACATCCCACAAGTTGGATTGGCTTGATGGGCACTTCTTACGTACCATACTCCCACAACAGCTCAATAGGGTTGAGATCCGGTGACTGTGCTGGCCACTCCATTATAGACAGAATACCAGCTGACTGCTTCCTCCCTAAATAGTTCTTGCATAGTTTGGAGCTGTGCTTTGGGTCATTTTCCTGCTGTAGGAGGAAATTGGCTCCAATTGAGCGCCGTCCACAGGGTATGGCATGGTGTTGCAAAATGGAGTGATGGCCTTCCTTCTTTAAGATCCCTTTTATCCTGTTCAAATATCCCACTTCACCACCACCAAAGCACCCCCAGACCATCACATTGTCTCCACCATGCTTGACAGATGGAATCAAGGACTCCTCCAGCATCTTTTAAATTTTTCTGCTTCTCAAGAATGTTCTTCTTTGTGATCCGAACACCTCAAACTTAGATTAGTCTGCCCATAATACATTTTTCCAATCTTCCTCTGTGTCTGTGTTCTTTTGCCCATCTCAATCTTTTCTTTTTATTGTCCATCATGAGATATGGCTTTTTTCTTTGCAACTCTGCCTAGAAGGCCAGCAAGCCGGAGTCACCTCTTCACTGTTGACGTTGAAACTGGACAGAGGAACTCTGCCTAGAAGGCCAGCATCCCGGAGTCGCCTCTTCACTGTTGACGTTGAGACTGGACAGAGGAACTCTGCCTAGAAGGCCAGCATCCCGGAGTCGCCTCTTCACTGTTGACGTTGAGACTGGACAGAGGAACTTCTCGCATGGAACAGCCTTCATTTCTCAGAACAATAATAGAAGAAATGTCATTGTTTCTGGTCATTCTGAGCCTGTAATCGAATTAAATATAAAAGGTCTTGTGTGTATGACATAGACAGAACATAATCTGGAGCTAGATCTACTGTCTCTATTATATTATGACAGACCAGGTAGATCTACTGTCTCTATTATATTATGACAGACCAGGTAGATCTACTGTCTCTATTATATTATGACAGACCAGGTAGATCTACTGTCTCTATTATATTATGACAGACCAGGTAGATCTACTGTCTCTATTATATTATGACAGACCAGCTAGATCTACTGTCTCTATTATATTATGACAGACCAGGTAGATCTACTGTCTCTATTATATTATGACAGACCAGCTAGATCTACTGTCTCTATTATATTATGACAGACTAGCTAGATCTACTGTCTCTATTATATTGTGACAGAGCAGCTAGATCTACTGTATCTATTATATTGTGACAGACCAGCTAGATCTACAGTCTCTATTATATTATGACAGACCAGCTAGATCTACTGTCTATATTATATTAAGACAGACCAGCTAGATCTACTGTCTCTACTATATTATATTATGACAGACTAGCTAGATCTACTGTCTCTATTATATAATGACAGACCAGCTAGATCTACTGTCTCTATTATATTATGACAGACCAGCTATATCTACTGTCTATATTATATTATGACAGACCAGCTATATCTACTGTCTCTATTATATTATGACAGACCAGCTATATCTACTGTCTCTATTATATTATGACAGACTAGCTAGATCTATTGTCTATATTATATTATGGCAAGACCAGCTAGATCTACTGTATCTATTATATTGTGACAGACCAGCTAGATTTACTGTCTCTATTATATTATGACAGACCAGCTAGATCTACTGTCTATTATGACAGACCAGCTAGATCTACTGTCTTTATTATATTATGACAGACCAGCAAGATCTACAGTCTCTATTATATTATGACAGACCAGCTAGATCTACTGTCTATATTATATTAAGACAGACCAGCTAGATCTACTGTCTCTACTATATTATATTATGACAGACCAGCTAGATCTACTGTCTCTATTATAATATGACAGACCAGCTAGATCTACTGTCTCTATTATATTATGACAGACCAGCTATATCTACTGTCTCTATTATAATATGACAGACCAGCTAAATCTACTGTCTATATTATATTATGACAGACCAGCTAGATCTACTGTCTCTACTATATTATATTATGACAGACCAGCTAGATCTACTGTCTATATTATATTATGACAGACCAGCTAGATCTACTGTCTCTACTATATTATATTATGACAGACCAGCTAGATCTACTGTCTCCATTATAATATGACAGACCAGCTAGATCTACAGTCTCTATAATATTATGACAGACCAGCTAGATCTACTGTCTATATTATATTAAGACAGACCAGCTAGATCTACTGTCTCTACTATATTATATTATGACAGACCAGCTAGATCTACTGTCTCTATTATATAATGACAGACCAGCTAGATCTACTGTCTCTATTATATTATGACAGACCAGCTATATCTACTGTCTATATTATATTATGACAGACCAGCTATATCTACTGTCTCTATTATATTATGACAGACCAGCTATATCTACTGTCTCTATTATATTATGACAGACTAGCTAGATCTATTGTCTCTATTATATTATGGCAAGACCAGCTAGATCTACTGTATCTATTATATTGTGACAGACCAGCTAGATTTACTGTCTCTATTATATTATGACAGACCAGCTAGATCTACTGTCTTTATTATATTATGACAGACCAGCAAGATCTACTGTCTCTACTATATTATATTATGACAGACCAGCTAGATCTACTGTCTATATTATATTATGACAGACCAGCTAGATCTACTGTCTCTACTATATTATATTATGACAGACCAGCTAGATCTACTGTCTCCATTATAATATGACAGACCAGCTAGATCTACTGTCTCTATTATATTATGACAGACCAGCTATATCTACTGTCTCTATTATATTATGACAGACCAGCTATATCTACTGTCTCTATTATATTATGACAGACCAGCTATATCTACTGTCTCTATTATAATATGACAGACCAGCTAAATCTACTGTCTATATTATATTATGACAGACCAGCTAGATCTACTGTCTCTACTATATTATATTATGACAGACCAGCTAGATCTACTGTCTATATTATATTATGACAGACCAGCTAGATCTACTGTCTCTATTATATAATGACAGACCAGCTAGATCTACTGTCTCTATTATATTATGACAGACCAGCTATATCTACTGTCTATATTATATTATGACAGACCAGCTATATCTACTGTCTCTATTATATTATGGCAGACCAGCTATATCTACTGTCTCTATTATATTATGACAGACTATCTAGATCTATTGTCTCTATTATATTATGGCAAGACCAGCTAGATCTACTGTATCTATTATATTGTGACAGACCAGCTAGATTTACTGTCTCTATTATATTATGACAGACCAGCTAGATCTACTGTCTATTATGACAGACCAGCTAGATCTAGTGTCTTTATTATATTATGACAGACCAGCTAGATCTACTGTCTCCATTATAATATGACAGACCAGCTAGATCTACTGTCTCTATTATATTATGACAGACCAGCTATATCTACTGTCTCTATTATAATATGACAGACCAGCTAAATCTACTGTCTATATTATATTATGACAGACCAGCTAGATCTACTGTCTCTACTATATTATATTATGACAGACCAGCTAGATCTACTGTCTATATTATATTATGACAGACCAGCTAGATCTACTGTCTCTACTATATTATATTATGACAGACCAGCTAGATCTACTGTCTCCATTATAATATGACAGACCAGCTAGATCTACTGTCTCTATTATATTATGACAGACCAGCTATATCTACTGTCTCTATTATAATATGACAGACCAGCTAAATCTACTGTCTATATTATATTATGACAGACCAGCTAGATCTACTGTCTCTACTATATTATATTATGACAGACCAGCTAGATCTAATGTCTATATTATATTATGACAGACCAGCTAGATCTACTGTCTCTATTATATAATGACAGACCAGCTAGATCTACTGTCTCTATTATATTATGACAGACCAGCTATATCTACTGTCTATATTATAATATGACAGACCAGCTAAATCTACTGTCTATATTATATTATGACAGACCAGCTAGATCTACTGTCTCTACTATATTATGACAGACCAGCTAGATCTACTGTCTATATTATATTATGACAGACCAGCTAGATCTACTGTCTCTATTATATTAAGACAGACCAGCTAGATCTACTGTCTCTATTATATTATGACAGACCAGCTAGATCTACTGTATCTATTATATTATGACAGACCAACTAGATCTACTGTCTCTATTATATTATGATAGACCAGCTAGATCTACTGTCTATATTATATTATGACAGACCAGCTAGATCTACTGTCTCTATTATATTATGACAGACCAGCTAGATCTACTGTCTCTATTATATTATGACAGACCAGGACATCATCTGGAAATATATATACTGTCTCTATTATTTTATGACAGACCAGCTAGATCTATTGTCTCTATTATATTATGAAAGACCAGCTAGATCTATTGTATATGTTATATTTTGGCAAGACCAGCTTGATCTACTGTATCTATTATATTGTGACAGACCAGCTAGATTTACTGTCTCTATTATATTATGAGAGATCAGCTAGATCTACTGTCTCTATTATATTATGACAGACTAGCTAGATCTACTGTCTCTATTATATTATGACAGACCAGCTAGATCTACTGTCTCTATTATATTATGCCAGACTAGCTAGATCTACTGTCTCTATTATATTGTGACAGAGCAGCTAGATCTACTGTATCTATTATATTGTGACAGACCAGCTAGATCTACAGTCTCTATTATATTATGACAGACCAGCTAGATCTACTGTCTCTATTATATTATGACAGACCAGCTATATCTACTGTCTCTATTATATTATGACAAGACCAGCTAGATCTACTGTATCTATTATATTGTGACAGACCAGCTAGATTTACTGTCTCTATTATATTATGACAGACCAGCTAGAACTACTGTCTATTATGACAGACCAGCTAGATCTACTGTCTTTATTATATTATGAAAGACCAGCAAGATCTACTGTCTATATTATAATATGACAGACCAGCTAGATCTACTGTCTCTATTATATTATGACAGACCAGCTATATCTACTGTCTCTATTATATTATGACAAGACCAGCTAGATCTACTGTATCTATTATATTGTGACAGACCAGCTAGATTTACTGTCTCTATTATATTATGACAGACCAGCTAGAACTACTGTCTATTATGACAGACCAGCTAGATCTACTGTCTTTATTATATTATGAAAGACCAGCAAGATCTACTGTCTCTATTATATTATGACAGACCAGCTATATCTACTGTCTCCATTTTAATATGACAGACCAGCTAGATCTTCTGTCTCTATTATATTATGACAGACCAGCTATATCTACTGTCTCTATTATAATATGACAGACCAGCTAGATCTACTGTCTATATTATATTATGACAGACCAGCTAGATTTACTGTCTCTGTTATATTATGACAGACCAGCTAGATCTACTGTCTATATTATATTATGATAGACCAGCTAGATCTACTGTCTATATTATATTATGACAGACCAGCTAGATCTACTGTCTCTATTATATTATGACAGACCAGCTAGATCTACTGTCTCTATTATATTGTGACAGAGCAGCTAGATCTACTGTATCTATTATATTGTGACAGACCAGCTAGATCTACAGTCTCTATTATATAATGACAGACCAGCTAGATCTACTGTCTATATTATATTAAGACAGACCAGCTAGATCTACTGTCTCTACTATATTATATTATGACAGACCAGCTAGATCTACTGTCTCTATTATATTATGACAGACCAGATAGATCTACTGTCTCTATTATATTATGACAGACCAGCTATATCTACTGTCTCTATTATATTATGACAGACCAGGTAGATCTACTGTCTCTATTATATTATGGCAAGACCAGCTAGATCTACTGTATCTATTATATTGTGACAGACCAGCTAGATTTACTGTCTCTTTTATATTATGACAGACCAGCTAGATCTACTGTCTATTATGACAGACCAGCTAGATCTAGTGTCTTTATTATATTATGACAGACCAGCTAGATCTACTGTCTCTACTATATTATATTATGACAGACCAGCTAGATCTACTGTCTCCATTATAATATGACAGACCAGCTAGATCTACTGTCTCTATTATATTATGACAGACCAGCTATATCTACTGTCTCTATTATAATATGACAGACAAGCTAAATCTACTGTCTATATTATATTATGACAGACCAGCTAGATCTACTGTCTCTACTATATTATATTATGACAGACCAGCTAGATCTACTGTCTATATTATATTATGACAGACCAGCTAGATCTACTGTCTCTATTATATAATGACAGACCAGCTAGATCTACTGTCTCTATTATATTATGACAGACCAGCTATATCTACTGTCTATATTATAATATGACAGACCAGCTAAATCTACTGTCTATATTATATTATGACAGACCAGCTAGATCTACTGTCTCTATTATAATCTGACAGACCAGCTAGATCTACTGTCTCTATTATATTATGACAGACCAGCTAGATCTACTGTCTCTTTATATTATGACAGACCAGCTAGATCTATTGTATATGTTATATTTTGGCAAGACCAGCTTGATCTACTGTATCTATTATATTGTGACAGACCAGCTAGATTTACTGTCTCTATTATATTATGAGAGAACAGCTAGATCTACTGTCTCTATTATATTATGACAGACTAGCTAGATCTACTGTCTCTAATATATTATGACAGACCAGCTAGATCTACTGTCTCTATTATATTAAGACAGACCAGCTAGATCTACTGTCTCTATTATATTATGACAGACCAGCTAGATCTACTGTATCTATTATATTATGACAGACCAACTAGATCTTCTGTCTCTATTATATTATGATAGACCAGCTAGATCTACTGTCTATATTATATTATGACAGACCAGCTAGATCTACTGGCTCTATTATATTTTGACAGACCAGCTAGATCTACTGTCTCTATTATATTATGACAGACCAGGACATCATCTGGAACTATATATACTGTCTCTACTATTTTATGACAGACCAGCTAGATCTATTGTCTCTATTATATTATGAAAGACCAGCTAGATCTATTGTATATGTTATATTTTGGCAAGACCAGCTTGATCTACTGTATCTATTATATTGTGACAGACCAGCTAGATTTACTGTCTCTATTATATTATGAGAGAACAGCTAGATCTACTGTCTCTATTATATTATGACAGACTAGCTAGATCTACTGTCTCTATTATATTATGACAGACCAGCTAGATCTACTGTCTCTATTATATTATGCCAGACTAGCTAGATCTACTGTCTCTATTATATTGTGACAGAGCAGCTAGATCTACTGTATCTATTATATTGTGACAGACCAGCTAGATCTACAGACTCTATTATATTATGACAGACCAGCTAGATCTACTGTCTATACTATATTAAGACAGACCAGCTAGATCTACTGTCTCTACTATATTATATTATGACAGACCAGCTACATCTACTGTCTCTATTATATTATGACAGACCAGCTAGATCTACTGTCTCTATTATATTATGACAGACCAGCTATATCTACTGTCTCTATTATATTATGGCAAGACCAGCTAGATCTACTGTATCTATTATATTGTGACAGACCAGCTAGATTTACTGTCTCTATTATATTATGACAGACCAGCTAGAACTACTGTCTATTATGACAGACCAGCTAGATCTACTGTCTTTATTATATTATGAAAGACCAGCAAGATCTACTGTCTCTATTATATTATGACAGACCAGCTATATCTACAGTCTCCATTATAATATGACAGACCAGCTAGATCTTCTGTCTCTATTATATTATGACATACCAGCTATATCTACTGTCTCTATTATAATATGACAGACCAGCTAGATCTACTGTCTATATTATATTATGACAGACCAGCTAGATTTACTGTCTCTGTTATATTATGACAGACCAGCTAGATCTACTGTCTACATTATTTTATGATAGACCAGCTAGATCTACTGTCTATATTATATTATGACAGACCAGCTAGATCTACTGTCTCTATTATATTATGACAGACCAGCTAGATCTACTGTCTCTATTATATTGTGACAGAGCAGCTAGATCTACTGTATCTATTATATTGTGACAGACCAGCTAGATCTACAGTCTCTATTATATTATGACAGACCAGCTAGATCTACTGTCTATATTATATTAAGACAGACCAGCTAGATCTACTGTCTCTACTATATTATATTATGACAGACCAGCTAGATCTACTGTCTCTATTATATTGTGACAGAGCAGCTAGATCTATTGTATATGTTATATTTTGGCAAGACCAGCTTGATCTACTGTATCTATTATATTGTGACAGACCAGCTAGATTTACTGTCTCTATTATATTATGAGAGAACAGCTAGATCTACTGTCTCTATTATATTATGACAGACTAGCTAGATCTACTGTCTCTAATATATTATGACAGACCAGCTAGATCTACTGTCTCTATTATATTAAGACAGACCAGCTAGATCTACTGTCTCTATTATATTATGACAGACCAGCTAGATCTACTGTATCTATTATATTATGACAGACCAACTAGATCTTCTGTCTCTATTATATTATGATAGACCAGCTAGATCTACTGTCTATATTATATTATGACAGACCAGCTAGATCTACTGTCTCTATTATATTATGACAGACCAGGACATCATCTGGAACTATATATACTGTCTCTACTATTTTATGACAGACCAGCTAGATCTATTGTCTCTATTATATTATGAAAGACCAGCTAGATCTATTGTATATGTTATATTTTGGCAAGACCAGCTTGATCTACTGTATCTATTATATTGTGACAGACCAGCTAGATTTACTGTCTCTATTATATTATGAGAGAACAGCTAGATCTACTGTCTCTATTATATTATGACAGACTAGCTAGATCTACTGTCTCTATTATATTATGACAGACCAGCTAGATCTACTGTCTCTATTATATTATGCCAGACTAGCTAGATCTACTGTCTCTATTATATTGTGACAGAGCAGCTAGATCTACTGTATCTATTATATTGTGACAGACCAGCTAGATCTACAGACTCTATTATATTATGACAGACCAGCTAGATCTACTGTCTATACTATATTAAGACAGACCAGCTAGATCTACTGTCTCTACTATATTATATTATGACAGACCAGCTACATCTACTGTCTCTATTATATTATGACAGACCAGCTAGATCTACTGTCTCTATTATATTATGACAGACCAGCTATATCTACTGTCTCTATTATATTATGGCAAGACCAGCTAGATCTACTGTATCTATTATATTGTGACAGACCAGCTAGATTTACTGTCTCTATTATATTATGACAGACCAGCTAGAACTACTGTCTATTATGACAGACCAGCTAGATCTACTGTCTTTATTATATTATGAAAGACCAGCAAGATCTACTGTCTCTATTATATTATGACAGACCAGCTATATCTACAGTCTCCATTATAATATGACAGACCAGCTAGATCTTCTGTCTCTATTATATTATGACATACCAGCTATATCTACTGTCTCTATTATAATATGACAGACCAGCTAGATCTACTGTCTATATTATATTATGACAGACCAGCTAGATTTACTGTCTCTGTTATATTATGACAGACCAGCTAGATCTACTGTCTACATTATTTTATGATAGACCAGCTAGATCTACTGTCTATATTATATTATGACAGACCAGCTAGATCTACTGTCTCTATTATATTATGACAGACCAGCTAGATCTACTGTCTCTATTATATTGTGACAGAGCAGCTAGATCTACTGTATCTATTATATTGTGACAGACCAGCTAGATCTACAGTCTCTATTATATTATGACAGACCAGCTAGATCTACTGTCTATATTATATTAAGACAGACCAGCTAGATCTACTGTCTCTACTATATTATATTATGACAGACCAGCTAGATCTACTGTCTCTATTATATTGTGACAGAGCAGCTAGATCTACTGTATCTATTATATTGTGACAGACCAGCTAGATCTACAGACTCTATTATATTATGACAGACCAGCTAGATCTACTGTCTATACTATATTAAGACAGACCAGCTAGATCTACTGTCTCTACTATATTATATTATGACAGACCAGCTACATCTACTGTCTCTATTATATTATGACAGACCAGCTAGATCTACTGTCTCTATTATATTATGACAGACCAGCTATATCTACTGTCTCTATTATATTATGGCAAGACCAGCTAGATCTACTGTATCTATTATATTGTGACAGACCAGCTAGATTTACTGTCTCTATTATATTATGACAGACCAGCTAGAACTACTGTCTATTATGACAGACCAGCTAGATCTACTGTCTTTATTATATTATGAAAGACCAGCAAGATCTACTGTCTCTATTATATTATGACAGACCAGCTATATCTACAGTCTCCATTATAATATGACAGACCAGCTAGATCTTCTGTCTCTATTATATTATGACATACCAGCTATATCTACTGTCTCTATTATAATATGACAGACCAGCTAGATCTACTGTCTATATTATATTATGACAGACCAGCTAGATTTACTGTCTCTGTTATATTATGACAGACCAGCTAGATCTACTGTCTACATTATTTTATGATAGACCAGCTAGATCTACTGTCTATATTATATTATGACAGACCAGCTAGATCTACTGTCTCTATTATATTATGACAGACCAGCTAGATCTACTGTCTCTATTATATTGTGACAGAGCAGCTAGATCTACTGTATCTATTATATTGTGACAGACCAGCTAGATCTACAGTCTCTATTATATTATGACAGACCAGCTAGATCTACTGTCTATATTATATTAAGACAGACCAGCTAGATCTACTGTCTCTACTATATTATATTATGACAGACCAGCTAGATCTACTGTCTCTATTATATTGTGACAGAGCAGCTAGATCTACTGTATCTATTATATTGTGACAGACCAGCTAGATCTACAGTCTCTATTATATTATGACAGACCAGCTAGATCTACTGTCTCTATTATATTATGACAGACCAGCTAGATCTACACTCTTTATTATAATATGACAGACCAGCTAGATCTACTCTCTCTATTATATGACAGACCAGCTAGATCTACTGTCTATTATGACAGACCAGCTAGATCTAGTGTCTTTATTATATTATGACAGACCAGCTAGATCTACTGTCTCTACTATATTATATTATGACAGACCAGCTAGATCTACTGTCTCCATTATAATATGACAGACCAGCTAGATCTACTGTCTCTATTATATTATGACAGACCAGCTATATCTACTGTCTCTATTATAATATGACAGACCAGCTAAATCTACTGTCTATATTATATTATGACAGACCAGCTAGATCTACTGTCTCTACTATATTATATTATGACAGACCAGCTAGATCTACTGTCTATATTATATTATGACAGACCAGCTAGATCTACTGTCTCTATTATATAATGACAGACCAGCTAGATCTACTGTCTCTATTATATTATGACAGACCAGCTATATCTACTGTCTATATTATAATATGACAGACCAGCTAAATCTACTGTCTATATTATATTATGACAGACCAGCTAGATCTACTGTCTCTATTATAATCTGACAGACCAGCTAGATCTACTGTCTCTATTATATTATGACAGACCAGCTAGATCTACTGTCTCTATTATATTATGACAGACCAGCTAGATCTATTGTATATGTTATATTTTGGCAAGACCAGCTTGATCTACTGTATCTATTATATTGTGACAGACCAGCTAGATTTACTGTCTCTATTATATTATGAGAGAACAGCTAGATCTACTGTCTCTATTATATTATGACAGACTAGCTAGATCTACTGTCTCTAATATATTATGACAGACCAGCTAGATCTACTGTCTCTATTATATTAAGACAGACCAGCTAGATCTACTGTCTCTATTATATTATGACAGACCAGCTAGATCTACTGTATCTATTATATTATGACAGACCAACTAGATCTTCTGTCTCTATTATATTATGATAGACCAGCTAGATCTACTGTCTATATTATATTATGACAGACCAGCTAGATCTACTGGCTCTATTATATTTTGACAGACCAGCTAGATCTACTGTCTCTATTATATTATGACAGACCAGGACATCATCTGGAACTATATATACTGTCTCTACTATTTTATGACAGACCAGCTAGATCTATTGTCTCTATTATATTATGAAAGACCAGCTAGATCTATTGTATATGTTATATTTTGGCAAGACCAGCTTGATCTACTGTATCTATTATATTGTGACAGACCAGCTAGATTTACTGTCTCTATTATATTATGAGAGAACAGCTAGATCTACTGTCTCTATTATATTATGACAGACTAGCTAGATCTACTGTCTCTATTATATTATGACAGACCAGCTAGATCTACTGTCTCTATTATATTATGCCAGACTAGCTAGATCTACTGTCTCTATTATATTGTGACAGAGCAGCTAGATCTACTGTATCTATTATATTGTGACAGACCAGCTAGATCTACAGACTCTATTATATTATGACAGACCAGCTAGATCTACTGTCTATACTATATTAAGACAGACCAGCTAGATCTACTGTCTCTACTATATTATATTATGACAGACCAGCTACATCTACTGTCTCTATTATATTATGACAGACCAGCTAGATCTACTGTCTCTATTATATTATGACAGACCAGCTATATCTACTGTCTCTATTATATTATGGCAAGACCAGCTAGATCTACTGTATCTATTATATTGTGACAGACCAGCTAGATTTACTGTCTCTATTATATTATGACAGACCAGCTAGAACTACTGTCTATTATGACAGACCAGCTAGATCTACTGTCTTTATTATATTATGAAAGACCAGCAAGATCTACTGTCTCTATTATATTATGACAGACCAGCTATATCTACAGTCTCCATTATAATATGACAGACCAGCTAGATCTTCTGTCTCTATTATATTATGACATACCAGCTATATCTACTGTCTCTATTATAATATGACAGACCAGCTAGATCTACTGTCTATATTATATTATGACAGACCAGCTAGATTTACTGTCTCTGTTATATTATGACAGACCAGCTAGATCTACTGTCTACATTATTTTATGATAGACCAGCTAGATCTACTGTCTATATTATATTATGACAGACCAGCTAGATCTACTGTCTCTATTATATTATGACAGACCAGCTAGATCTACTGTCTCTATTATATTGTGACAGAGCAGCTAGATCTACTGTATCTATTATATTGTGACAGACCAGCTAGATCTACAGTCTCTATTATATTATGACAGACCAGCTAGATCTACTGTCTATATTATATTAAGACAGACCAGCTAGATCTACTGTCTCTACTATATTATATTATGACAGACCAGCTAGATCTACTGTCTCTATTATATTGTGACAGAGCAGCTAGATCTATTGTATATGTTATATTTTGGCAAGACCAGCTTGATCTACTGTATCTATTATATTGTGACAGACCAGCTAGATTTACTGTCTCTATTATATTATGAGAGAACAGCTAGATCTACTGTCTCTATTATATTATGACAGACTAGCTAGATCTACTGTCTCTAATATATTATGACAGACCAGCTAGATCTACTGTCTCTATTATATTAAGACAGACCAGCTAGATCTACTGTCTCTATTATATTATGACAGACCAGCTAGATCTACTGTATCTATTATATTATGACAGACCAACTAGATCTTCTGTCTCTATTATATTATGATAGACCAGCTAGATCTACTGTCTATATTATATTATGACAGACCAGCTAGATCTACTGTCTCTATTATATTATGACAGACCAGGACATCATCTGGAACTATATATACTGTCTCTACTATTTTATGACAGACCAGCTAGATCTATTGTCTCTATTATATTATGAAAGACCAGCTAGATCTATTGTATATGTTATATTTTGGCAAGACCAGCTTGATCTACTGTATCTATTATATTGTGACAGACCAGCTAGATTTACTGTCTCTATTATATTATGAGAGAACAGCTAGATCTACTGTCTCTATTATATTATGACAGACTAGCTAGATCTACTGTCTCTATTATATTATGACAGACCAGCTAGATCTACTGTCTCTATTATATTATGCCAGACTAGCTAGATCTACTGTCTCTATTATATTGTGACAGAGCAGCTAGATCTACTGTATCTATTATATTGTGACAGACCAGCTAGATCTACAGACTCTATTATATTATGACAGACCAGCTAGATCTACTGTCTATACTATATTAAGACAGACCAGCTAGATCTACTGTCTCTACTATATTATATTATGACAGACCAGCTACATCTACTGTCTCTATTATATTATGACAGACCAGCTAGATCTACTGTCTCTATTATATTATGACAGACCAGCTATATCTACTGTCTCTATTATATTATGGCAAGACCAGCTAGATCTACTGTATCTATTATATTGTGACAGACCAGCTAGATTTACTGTCTCTATTATATTATGACAGACCAGCTAGAACTACTGTCTATTATGACAGACCAGCTAGATCTACTGTCTTTATTATATTATGAAAGACCAGCAAGATCTACTGTCTCTATTATATTATGACAGACCAGCTATATCTACAGTCTCCATTATAATATGACAGACCAGCTAGATCTTCTGTCTCTATTATATTATGACATACCAGCTATATCTACTGTCTCTATTATAATATGACAGACCAGCTAGATCTACTGTCTATATTATATTATGACAGACCAGCTAGATTTACTGTCTCTGTTATATTATGACAGACCAGCTAGATCTACTGTCTACATTATTTTATGATAGACCAGCTAGATCTACTGTCTATATTATATTATGACAGACCAGCTAGATCTACTGTCTCTATTATATTATGACAGACCAGCTAGATCTACTGTCTCTATTATATTGTGACAGAGCAGCTAGATCTACTGTATCTATTATATTGTGACAGACCAGCTAGATCTACAGTCTCTATTATATTATGACAGACCAGCTAGATCTACTGTCTATATTATATTAAGACAGACCAGCTAGATCTACTGTCTCTATTATATTATATTATGACAGACCAGCTAGATTTACTGTCTCTATTATATTATATTATGACAGACCAGCTAGATTTACTGTCTCTATTATATTATATTATGACAGACCAGCTAGATATACTGTCTATATTATAGTATTACAGACTAGCTAGATATACTGTCTATATTATATTATATTATGACAGACCAGCTAGATCTACTGTCTATATTATATTATATTATGACAGACCAGCTATATCTACTGTCTATATTATAATATGACAGACCAGCTAGATCTTCTGTCTCTATTATATTATGACAGACCAGCTAGATCTACTGTCTATATTATATTATGACAGACCAGCTAGATCTACTGTCTATATTATATTATGACAGACCAGCTAGATATACTGTCTATATTATATTATATTATATTATATTATGACAGACCAGCTAGATATAGATGTATCTAGATGTGATAAAGCATTGTCTTCAGATCTCAGGAAAGTAGGGTACCTTCATCACTAGCTTAACTAGCTTGAGAATAACCTCGGTTTAGGGCTTCTGTGTTTCAACATCTCTGTAATGCTCTCTGGCCCACAGCCTTTACCATTCTTGATTTTATCTATTCGTTTTGGACAAGGATTGTCCAGCAGGTTCTGTGTTTTACTGTTAATTCTGTTAATTGTTCTATTACTGATGTGGAATTAAGATATTTTTTTATGGAATTTAAAGAGTTTTTTTTCTCCAGATATTCCCATCTTGTCACGCCCTGACCTTAGAGATCTTTATTCTCTATTTAGGTTAGGTCGGGGTGTGACTAGGGTGGGCATTCTAGTTTCTTTATTTCTAGGTTGGCTTGATATGTTTCCTAATCAGAGGCAGCTGTCTATTGTTGTCTCTGATTGGGGATCATATTTAGGCAGCTTTTTCCCACCTGTTGGTTGTGGGATCTTGTTTGTGTATTGTTGCCTTGAGCACTGCATAGCGTCACGTTCGTTTGTTCTTTATTGTTTTTTTGATGGTTCACGTAACAAAGATGATGAACCCAAACCACGTTGCATTTTGGTCCGATTCTTACAACAACGTCTTTGAAGGGAAGTCTTGCTTTTTTAACAATGGTATCTACATTTCCTCCATATTTCCCAAAAAGGCATTTTGATTTTCACTTCCATTTTGTCAAGCTCATTGGTGATATCACTTATTTCATTAGCTTAGGGCCTGTTGGTATATGATATATATATATATACGTGTTTCCTAGTTTACAGGGTCTCTTTGTATTTGGTTTGAACAAATGTCCTAGTTGTTTTCTTGCAAAATATTTGACATGGTATTTTTCCTTTGGTTAATAAACAAAAGTGTGTAATGTGTGTGTGTGTGTGTGTGTGTGTGTGTGTGTGTGTGTGTGTGTGAACTACACTAAGTACACCAAACATTAGGAACACCTTCCTAATATTGAGGTTCATGTCTCAATTCTCTGAATGCTTTAAAAACCCTTCTTTAACCATGTCTCCTTTCTTTCATCTCCACTGATTTGAAGTGGATTTACGTCACTAAGGGATCATAGCTTTCACCTGGATTCACCTGCACAGTCTGTTTCATGGAAAGACCAGGTGTTCCTGATGTTTTGTACACTCAGTGTATATCCTGATGCCTAGTCTCGTCACCCCGATACATCCAACCTTACCATGCCAGTATCACTTTGATTTGCAATGTATAAAAACTAAAAACTGAAATACCTTATTTACATAAGTATTCAGACCCTCTGCTACGAGACTCTACATTGATCTCAGGTGCTTCCTGTTTCCATTGAGATGTTTCTACAACTTGATTGGAGTCCACCTGTGGTAAATTCAATTGGTTGGACATGATTTGGAAAGGCACACAGCTGTCTATATAAGGTCCCACAGTTGACAGTGCATGTCGGAGTAAAAACCAAGCCATGAGGTCGATAGAAGAATGTGAGAAACTCCCCAAAAACAGGTGTGCCAAGCTTGTAGCGTCATACCCAAGAAGACTCAAGGCTGTAATAGCTGCCAAAGGTGATTTAACAAAGTACTGAGTAAAGGGTCTGAATACTTATGTAAATGTGATATTTCAGCTTTGTATGTGTAATAAATTAGCAAAACATTCTAAAAACCTGTTTTTGTGATGTCATTATGGGGTATTGGGGTGTCATAATGGAGTATTGTGATGTCATTATGGGGTATTGTGATGTCATTAAGGGGTATTGTGATGTCATTATGGGGTATTGTGATGTCATTATGGGGTATTGTGATGTCATTAAGGGGTATTGTGATGTCATTAAGGGGTATTGTGATGTCATTAAAGGCTGTAACGTAACAAAATGTGCGAAGAAATCCTGATAACTTACATACTCATGTTCCTCTTCTCTCTATATGTGGTGTGTTTTAGTTGTATAGTACTGCTGATATATATAGTTGTATAGTATATATATATATACTGATATTCAATACTGCATTGTTGGGAAATAGCATGAAAGACTTTTCACTGTACATTGAACACACACACGAACACGTCTTAACGTAGAGACACGGCACGACGACAAGGCACATTCAGAGAGCATCATCAATAAAACTATTTTCCCAGCGTCAAATGTCCTCCCTCGTCCACAGGGCTGTCATCAACAAGTGACATCATAGCTTTCACCTTGAATCACCTGGTCAGTCTGTGTCATTTAAACAGCAGGTGTTCCTAATGTTTTGTTTACTCAGTATAGTGGTACCAACAGTGACGGAAGTGTTTTATATGCGTGAACTATTAGTACAACAAGGTCAGATCACTCTGCTGAGGGGTTCAACAAGGTCAGATCACTCTGCTGAGGGGTTCAACAAGGTCATAGCACTCTGCTGAGGGGTTCAACAAGGTCAGATCACTCTGCTGAGGGGTTCAACAAGGTCAGATCACTCTGCTAAGGGGTTCAACAAGGTCAGAGCACTGCTGAGGGGTTCAACAAGGTCAGATTACTCTGCTGAGGGGTTCAACAAGGTCAAAGCACTGCCGAGGGGTTCAACAAGGTCAGAGCACTGCTGAGGGGTTCAACAAGGTCAGAGCACTGCTGAGGGGTTCAACAAGGTCAGAGCACTGCTGAGGGGTTCAACAAGGTCAGATCACTCTGCTGAGGGGTTCAACAAGGTCAGAGCACTGCTGAGGGGTTCATCAAGGTCAGATCACTCTGCTGAGGGGTTCAACAAGGTCAGCTCACTCTGCTGAGGGGTTCAACAAGGTCAGATCACTCTGCTGAGGGGTTCAACAAGGTCAGAGCACTGCTGAGGGGTCTTCAACAAGGTCAGATCACTGCTGAGGGGTTCAACAAGGTCAGAGCACTGCTGAGGGGTTCAACAAGGTCAGATCACTCTGCTGAGGGGTTCAACAAGGTCAGAGCACTCCTGAGGGGTTCAGCAAGGTCAGAGCACTGCTGAGGGGTTCAACAAGGTCAGATTACTCTGCTGAGGGGGTCAACAAGGTCAGATCACTCTGCTGAGGGGTTCAACAAGGTCAGATCACTCTGCTGAGGGGTTCAACAAGGTCATAGCACTCTGCTGAGGGGTTCAACAAGGTCAGATCACTCTGCTGAGGGGTTCAACAAGGTCATAGCACTCTACTGATGGGTTCAACAAGGTCAGAGCACTCTGCTGAGGGGTTCACAAGGTCCCTCCTCTGCGTGCCCTCGGAGATAACTGGCCAGACTAAACTAACTGGAGCGATAGGCTGTGTATCTTTATAAAATGGACCCCTATTCCCTATGTAGTGCACTACTTTTGACCAGAGTCCTATGGACCCCCTTGCAACTGTCTGCCTGTTCACTGTGAGGGGTTATCTCCCCCTCTCCCCTCCCCCCTCCCTCTCCCTCTATCCCCCTCCCTGCTCCCTTCTCTCTCTCTTTCTGTGTGAGGAGTTATCTCCCCCTCCCCCTCCTTCTATCCCCCTCCCCTTCCTCTCTCCCCCGCTCCCCGCTCTCTCTCTCTCTGTGTGAGGGGTTATCTCCCCCTCCCCTCTCCCCCTCCCCCCTCCTTCTATCCCCCCTCCCCGCTCCCTTCTCTCTCTCCTTCTCTCTCTCTCTGTGTGAGGAGTTATCTCCCCCCCCCTCTCCTCTCCCTCTCCCCCTCTCCTCCCTCTCCCTCCCCCTCCCCTCTCTCTCTCTCTGTGTGTGAGGAGTTATCTCCCCCCCTCTCTCCTCTCTCCCTCTCTGTGTGTGAGGAGTTATCTCCCTCCCTCTCCCTCTCTCTCCTTCTCTCTCTCTCTGTGTGTGTGAGGGGTTATCTCCCCCTCCCCCCTCCCTCTCCCTCTCTCCCCGCTCCCCCTCTCTCTCTCTCTGTGTGTGTGAGGGGTTATCTCCCCCTCTCCCCCTCCCTCTCCCTCTCTCCCCACTCCCCCTCTCTCTCTGTGTGTGAGGGGCTATCTAGAGCAGTGATGGATCTGTAAACAGGTTTAGACTTAATAGACGAGGGCTACACACATCCTGGCCTGTCATGGTGAGACACCGAGTCACACTCCCTGCAATCCCTGGCATGTGGGAAAACACATTATTCATAGTTTTGTCATCTCTGTACGTTTTGCCGGCAACTAGGTTAACCAAAAACAAGTTGAATTACAGAAAATGGGCAAGGAAGAAAGAGAAAGAAAGAGAGAGAGAGCGAAGGGGTGAGAGAGAGAGCGAGGAGGGGAAGAGTGAGGGGGAAGAGTGAGGAGGGGAAGAGAGAGGGGGGGGAAGAGAGCGAGGGGGGGGAGGGGGGAGAGAGATGGGGAAGAGGGGGAAGAGGAGGGGGGAAGAGAGCGAGGGGGAAGAGAGAGGGAGGGGGGGGGGAAGAGAGCGAGGGGGAAGAGCGAGGGGGAAGAGGGAGGGGGGGGAAGAGGGAGGGGGAAGAGTGAGGGGAGGAAGAGTGAGGGGGAAGAGAGCGAGGGGGAGAGAGGGAGGGGGGAAGAGGGAGGGGAGGAAGAGTGAGGGGAGGAAGAGTGAGGGGGAAGAGAGCGGGGGAAGAGGGGGGGAAGAGGGAGGGGGGAAGGGAGGGGAGGGGGAGGGGAGGAAGAGAGGGAGGGGGGGGGGAAGAGAGCGAGGGGGAAGAGCGAGGGGGAAGAGAGCGAGGGGGAAGAGAGCGAGGGGGAAGAGAGCGAAGGGGAAGAGAGCGAGGGGGAAGAGGGGGGGAAGAGAGAGAGGGGTGAGAGAGAGGGGGAGGGGGAGAGAGAGCGAGGGGGAAAGAACGGGGGTGAGGGAGAGCGAGGGGGAGATAGCAGGGGGAGAGAGAGAGTGAGGGGGAGAGCAGGGGGAGAGAGAGCCAGGGGGAGAGAGAGCGAGGGGGGGGAGGGAGAGAGAGGGGGTGGGGAGTGGGGGGAGAGGGAAGAGAGAGTGAGGGGGAGAGAGAGAGAGAGCGGGGGCGAGAGAGAGAGTGGGGGGAGTGAGAGAGCTGGGGAGAGAGAGAGGGTTGGGGAGAGAGAGGGTTGGGGAGAGAGAGAGAGCCGGGGTGAGATTGAGTGAGGGTGGGGAGAAAGAGGGAGGGTGTGGGAGAGAGAGAGTGGGGGAGAGAGAGAGAGCGGGGGTGAGATCGAGTGAGGGTGGGGGAGAAAGAGATGGGTGTGGGAGAGAAAGAGAGAGTGGGTATGGGAGAGAGAGAGAGCGGGGGTGAGATCGAGCGAGGGTGGGTGGGGGAGAAAGAGGGAGTGGGGGAGAGAGAGGTGTGGGGTGGGGGTTAAATCTTTGTAATGGATGTTAGGGAATAACAGGGAAATGAAAGTCAAGGTCAGAGCAGTTTAGCAGTGGGACAACTACCTCTCCCTCAATGTCAGTAAGACCAAGGATCAATGATCGAGGACTACAGGAGAAACAGAGAACTTCTCACATCGACGGGGCTGTTAGTGGAGCTGGCCGAGAGCTCCAAGTTCCTTGGTGTTCACACCACTAAGGACTTAACATGGTCCACACACACTCGGCTGAATAGATCCTCAAAAAATCCTACATCTGCACCATCGAGAGCATCACTGCTAGGTATGACAGCACTGACCACAAAGCGCTCCAGAGGGTGGTGCTGACAGCCCAGTACATCACTGGGGTAGAGCTCCCTGCCATCCAGGACCTCTATACCAGGTGGTGTCAGAGGGTGGTGCTGACAGCCCAGTACATCACTGGGGTAGAGCTCCCTGCCATCCAGGACCTCTATACCAGGTGGTGTCAGAGGGTGGTGCTGACAGCCCAGTACATCACTGGGGTAGAGCTCCCTGCCATCCAGGACCTCTATACCAGGTGGTGTCAGAGGGTGGTGCTGACAGCCCAGTACATCACTGGGGTAGAGCTCCCTGCCATCCAGGACCTCTATACCAGGTGGTGTCAGAGGGAGGTGCTGACAGCCCAGTACATCACTGGGGTAGAGCTCCCTGCCATCCAGGACCTCTATGCCAGGTGGTGTCAGAGGGAGGACTGAAAAATGTACAAAGATTCCATCCAGCCAAGCCATTTCTTCATTCATTTAACTAGCTAAGACAGTTCTGAACAAATTATTATTTTCAATGATGGCCTAGGAACAGTGGATTAACTGCCTTGTTTTGGGGCAGAACAACATATTTTTACCTTGTCAACTCGGGAATTTGATCTTGCAACCTTTCAGTTGCTAGTCCAACATGCTAACCACTGGGCTACCTGTCTCCCCATGGACAATTCACTCTGCTACCTTCCATCAAATGGTACCGGAGCATTGGCTCTCGGACCAACAGGCTCCGAGACAGTTTATACCCCAAAACCACTATACATACAGTTGTTGTCGTAAGTTTACATTCACCTTAGCCAAATAAATTTAAACTCAGTTTTCACAATTTCTGACATTTAATCCTAGTAAAAATCCCCTGTTTTAGGTCAGTTAGGATCACCACTTTATTTTAAGAAATGTTAAATGTCAGAATAATAGTAGAGAGAATGATTTATTTCAGCTTTTATTTCTTTCATCACATTCCCAGTGGGTCAGAAGTTTACATACACTCAATTAGTATTTGGTAGCATTGCCTTTAAATTGTTTAACTTGGGTCAAACGTTTCGAGTAGCCTTTAACAAGCTTCCCACAATAAGTTGGGTAAATTTTGGCCCATTCCTCCTGACAGAGCTGGTGTAACTGAGTCAGGTGTGTAGGCCTCCTTGCTCGCACAAGCTTTTTCAGTTCTGCAAAAAAATGTTCTATAGGTTTGAGGTCAGGACTTTGTGATGGCCAATCCAATAACTTGACTTTGTTGTCCTTAAGCCATTTTGCCACAACTTTGGAAGTATGCTTGGGTCATTGTCAATTTGGAAGACCCATTTGCGACCAAGCTTTAACTTCCTGACTGATGTCTTGAGATGTTGCTTCAATATATCCACATAATTTTCCTGCCTCATGCAGCCATCTATTTTGTGAAGCGCACCATCCCTCCTGCAGCAAAGCACCCCCACAACATGATGCTGCCACCCCCGTGCTTCACGGTTGGGATGGTGTTCTTCAGCTTGCAAGCATCCCCCTTTTTCCTCCAAACATAACGATGGTCATTATGGCCAAACAGTTCTATTTTTGTTTCATCAGACCAGAGGACATTTCTCCACAAAGTATGATCTTTGTCCCCATGTGCAGTTGCAAACCGTAGTCTGGCTTTTTTATGGCAGTTTTGGAGCAGTGGCTTCTTCCTTGCTGAGCTGCCTTTCAGGTTATGTCGATATAGAACTCGTTTTACTGTGGATATAGATACTTTTGTAACTGTTTCCTCCAGCATCTTCACAAGGTCCTTTGCTGTTGTTCTGGGATTGATTTGCACTTTCCGCACCAATGTACGTTCATCTCTAGGAGACAGAACGCATCTCCTTCCTGAGCGGTATGACGGCTGCGTGGTCCCATGGTGTTTATACTTGCGTACTATTGTTTGTACAGATGAACGTGGTACCTTCAGGTGTTTGGAAATTGCTCCCAATGATGAACCGGACTTGTGGTCTACAATTTTTTTTCTGAGGTCTTGGCTGATTTATTTTGATTTTCCCATGATGTCAAGCAAAGAGGCACTGGGTTTGAAGATGGGCCTTGAAATACATCCACAGGTACACCTCCAATTGACTCAACTGATGTCAATGAGCCTAACATAAACTTCTAAAGCCATGACATATTTTCTGGAATTTTCCAAGCTGTTTAAAGGCACAGTCAACTTAGTGTATGTAAACTTCTGACAAACTGGAATTGTGATACAGTGAATTATAAGTGAAATAATCTGTCTGTAAACAATTATTGGAAAAATTACTTGTGTCATGCATGAAGTAGATGTCCTAACCGACTTGCCAAAACTATAGTTTGTTAACAAGACATCTGTGGAGTGGTTGAAAACGAGTTTTAATGACTCCAACCTAAATGTATGTAAACTTTCAACTTCAACTGTATCTACCTAAAATACCTTGTTATTATCTATCCTGATGCCTTGTCACTTTACCCTGCCTTCATGATGCCTCGTACCTCTAATACCTTATTATTATCTATCCTGATGCCTAGTCACTTTACCCTGCCTTCATGTACATATCTACCTCAAATACCTTATTATTATCTATCCTGATGTCTAGTCACTTTACCCTGCCTTCATGTACATAGCTACCTCTAATACCTTATTATTATCTATACTGATGTCTAGTCACTTTACCCTGCCTTCATGTACATAGCTACCTCTAATACCTTATTATTATCTATCCTGATGTCTAGTCACTTTACCCTGCCTTCATGTACATATCTACCTATAATACCTTATTATTATCTATCCTGATGCCTAGTCACTTTACCCAGATTTACCAGATAGACCCACAGATAGACCCACAGCTCAGACCACAGGCTGAGTCCCAAATGAATCCCTACCAGATAGACCCACAGCTCAGACCACAGGCTGAGTCCCAAATGAATCCCTACCAGATAGACCCACAGCTCAGACCACAGTCTGCATCCCAAATGAATCCCTACCAGATAGACCCACAGCTCAGACCACAGGTTGAGTCCCAAATGAATCCCTACCAGATAGATCCACAGCTCAGACCACAGGTTGAGTCCCAAATGAATCCCTACCAGATCAAATCAAATCAAATCAAATTTTATTTATCACATACACATGGTTAGCAGATGTTAATGCGAGTGTAGCGAAATGCTTGTGCTTCTAGTTCCGACAATGCAGTAATAACCAACAAGTAATCTAACTAACAATTCCAAAACTACTGTCTTATACACAATGTAAGGGGATAAAGAATATGTACATAAGGATATATGAATGAGTGATGGTACAGAGCAGCATAGGCAAGATACAGTAGCTGATATCGAGTACAGTATATACATATGAGATGAGTATGTAAACAAAGTGGCATAGTTAAAGTGGCTAGTGATACATGTATTACATAAGGATGCAGTCGATGATATAGAGTACAGTATATACGTATGCATATGAGATGAATAATGTAGGGTATGTAAACATTATATAAGGTAGCATTGTTTAAAGTGGCTAGTGATATATTTACATAATTTCCCATCAATTCCCATTATTAAAGTGGCTGGAGTTGAGTCAGTGTCAGTGTCAGTGTGTTGGCAGCAGCCACTCAATGTTAGTGGTGGCTGTTTAACAGTCTGATGGCCTTGAGATAGAAGCTGTTTTTCAGTCTCTCGGTCCCAGCTTTGATGCACCTGTACTGACCTCGCCTTCTGGATGATAGCGGGGTGAACAGGCAGTGGCTCGGGTGGTTGATGTCCTTGATGATCTTTATGGTCTTCCTGTAACATCGGGTGGTGTAGGTGTCCTGGAGGGCAGGTACTTTGCCCCCGGTGATGCGTTGTGCAGACCTCACTACCCTCTGGAGAGCCTTACGGTTGAGGGCGGAGCAGTTGCCATACCAGGCGGTGATACAGCCCGCCAGGATGCTCTCGATTGTGCATCTGTAGAAGTTTGTGAGTGCTTTTGGTGACAAGCCGAATTTCTTCAGCCTCCTGAGGTTGAAGAGGCGCTGCTGCGCCTTCTTCACGATGCTGTCTGTGTGAGTGGACCAATTCAGTTTGTCTGTGATGTGTATGCCGAGGAACTTAAAACTTGCTACCCTCTCCACTACTGTTCCATCGATGTGGATAGGGGTGTTCCCTCTGCTGTTTCCTGAAGTCCACAATCATCTCCTTAGTTTTGTTGACGTTGAGTGTGAGGTTATTTTCCTGACACCACACTACGAGGGCCCTCACCTCCTCCCTGTAGGCCGTCTCGTCGTTGTTGGTAATCAAGCCTACCACTGTTGTGTCGTCCGCAAACTTGATGATTGAGTTGGAGGCGTGCGTGGCCACGCAGTCGTGGTTGAACAGGGAGTACAGGAGAGGGCTCAGAACGCACCCTTGTGGGGCCCCAGTGTTGAGGATCAGCGGGGAGGAGATGTTGTTGCCTACCCTCACCACCTGGGGCGGCCCGTCAGGAAGTCCAGTACCCAGTTGCACAGGGCGGGGTCGAGACCCAGGGTCTCGAGCTTGATGACAAGCTTGGAGGGTACTATGGTGTTGAATGCCGAGCTGTAGTCGATGAACAGCATTCTCACATAGGTATTCCTCTTGTCCAGATGGGTTAGGGCAGTGTGCAGTGTGGTTGAGATTGCATCGTCTGTGGACCTATTTGGGCGGTAAGCAAATTGGAGTGGGTCTAGGGTGTCAGGTAGGGTGGAGGTGATATGGTCCTTGACTAGTCTCTCAAAGCACTTCATGATGACGGATGTGAGTGCTACGGGCGGTAGTCGTTTAGCTCAGTTACCTTAGCTTTCTTGGGAACAGGAACAATGGTGGCCCTCTTGAAGCATGTGGGAACAGCAGACTGGTATAGGGATTGATTGAATATGTCCGTAAACACACCGGCCAGCTGGTCTGCGCATGCTCTGAGGGCGCGGCTGGGGATGCCGTCTGGGCCTGCAGCCTTGCGAGGGTTAACACGTTTAAATGTCTTACTCACCTCGGCTGCAGTGAAGGAGAGACCGCATGTTTTCATTGCAGGCCGTGTCAGTGGCACTGTATTGTCCTCAAAGCGAGCAAAAAAGTTATTTAGTCTGCCTGGGAGCAAGACATCCTGGTCCGTGACTGGGCTGGATTTCTTCCTGTAGTCCGTGATTGACTGTAGAAACCTGCCACATGCCTCTTGTGTCTGAGCCGTTGAATTGAGATTCTACTTTGTCTCTGTACTGACGCTTAGCTTGTTTAATAGCCTTGCGGAGGGAATAGCTGCACTGTTTGTATTCAGTCATGTCACCAGACACCTTGCCCTGATTAAAAGCAGTGGTTCGCGCTTTCAGTTTCACACGAATGCTGCCATCAATCCACGGTTTCTGGTTAGGGAATGTTTTAATCGTTGCTATGGGAACAACATCTTCAACGCACGTTCTAATGAACTCGCACACCGAATCAGCGTATTCGTCAATGTTGTTGTCTGACGCAATACGAAACATCTCCCAGTCCACGTGATGGAAGCAGTCTTGGAGTGTGGAGTCAGCTTGGTCAGACCAGCGTTGAACAGACCTCAGCGTGGGAGCTTCTTGTTTTAGTTTCTGTCTGTAGGCAGGGATCAACAAAATGGAGTCGTGGTCAGCTTTTCCGAAAGGGGGGCTGGGCAGGGCCTTATATCCGTCGCGGAAGTTAGAGTAACAATGATCCAAGGTCTTTCCACCCCTGGTTGCGCAATCGATATGCTGATAAAATTTAGGGAGTCTTGTTTTCAGATTAGCCTTGTTAAAATCCCCAGCTACTATGAATGCAGCCTCCGGATAAATCGTTTCCAGTTTGCAGAGAGTTAAATAAAGTTCGTTCAGAGCCATCGATGTGTCTGCTTGGGGGGGGATATATACGGCTGTGATTATAATCGAAGAGAATTCTCTTGGTAGATAATGCGGTCTACATTTGATTGTGAGGAATTCTAAATCAGGTGAACAGAAGGATTTGAGTTCCTGTATGTTTCTTTCATCACACCATGTCACGTTAGTCATAAGGCATACGCCCTCGCCCCTCTTCTTACCAGAAAGATGTTTGTTTCTGTCGGCGCGATGCGTGGAGAAACCCGTTGGCTGCACCGCCTCGGATAGCGTCTCTCCAGTGAGCCATGTTTCCGTGAAGCATAGAACGTTACAGTCTCTGATGTCCCTCTGGAATGCTACCCTTGCTCGGATTTCATCAACCTTGTTGTCAAGAGACTGGACATTGGCAAGAAGAATGCTAGGGAGTGGTGCACGGTGTGCCTGTCTCCGGAGTCTGACCAGAAGACCGCTTCGTTTCCCTCTTTTTCGGAGTCGTTTTTTTGGGTCGCTGCATGTAATCCACTCCGTTGTCCTGTTTGTAAGGCAGAACACAGGATCCACGTCGCGAAAAACATATTCTTGGTCGTACAGATGGTGAGTTGACGCGGATCTTATATTCAGTAGTTCTTCTCGACTGTATGTAATGAAACCTAAGATGACCTGGGGTACTAATGTAAGAAATAACACGTAAAAAAACAAAAAACTGCATAGTTTCCTAGGAACGCGAAGCGAGGCGGCCATCTCTGTCGGCGCCGGAATAGACCCACAGCTCAGACCACAGTCCCAATTGGAACCCCTTTATGTTTGAGCTGTCCCGTTGAGGACCTACAACAAGCCCACTTGTAGTTGTTTTTCGTTTGGAACACAACCCTGCATCCCCGCCATCACACAATTACTGTTGTTGTTTTTACTCAATCCAAAAGTGGTCCATTATAAATCACAATCTGGGTCTGAAAGCTTGTTCCATTTCCAACAAATTATAAAAATATGATCTTGCACTGTTAGGCGGTGTTAGAGAAACAGATTGTAATTTTGGTGCGTATAGAAAGGAGTTTTGATTCATTCAGGTCTGTGGGCAGCGGCTAATATTCTTCACAGTTAACAAACGTAGTCTCATTCTGTTCAGAACAACCCGGGGTATGAATCTACGTCATCTTGTAACTGTCTAACGTCGTGATCATAAATGTTGGAACTGTACACAACTTTTATGATTTGGAGATGTGAAGTTTGGACCGTGGTCTGATGTGAAGTTTGGACCGTGGTCTGATGTGAAGTTTGGACCGTGGTCTGATGTGAAGTTTGGACCGTGGTCTGATGTGAAGTTTGGACCGTGGTCTGATGTGAAGTTTGGACCGTGGTCTGATGTGAAGTTTGGACCGTGGTCTGATGTGAAGTTTGGACCGTGGTCTGATGTGAAGTTTGGACCGTGGTCTGATGTGAAGTTTGGACCGTGGTCTGATGTGAAGTTTGGACCGTGGTCTGATGTGAAGTTTGGACCGTGGTCTGATGTGAAGTTTGGACCGTGGTCTGATGTGAAGTTTGGACCGTGGTCTGATGTGAAATTTGAACCGTGGTCTGATGTGAAGTTTGGACCGTGGTCTGATGTGAAGTTTGGACCGTGGTCTGATGTGAAGTTTGGACCGTGGTCTGATGTGAAGTTTGGACCGTGGTCTGATGTGAAGTTTGGACCGTGGTCTGATGTGAAGTTTGGACCGTGGTCTGATGTGAAGTTTGGACCGTGGTCTGATGTGAAGTTTGGACCGTGGTCTGATGTGAAGTTTGGACCGTGGTCTGATTTGAAGTTTGGACCGTGGTCTGATGTGAAGTTTGGACCGTGGTCTGATGTGAAGTTTGGACCGTGGTATGATGTGAAGTTTGGACCGTGGTCTGATGTGAAGTTTGGACCGTGGTCTGATGTGAAGTTTGGACCGTGGTCTGATGTGAAGTTTGGACCGTGGTCTGATGTGAAGTTTGGACCGTGGTCTGATGTGAAGTTTGGACCGTGGTCTGATGTGAAGTTTGGACCGTGGTCTGATGTGAAGTTTGAACCGTGGTCTGATGTGAAGTTTGGACCGTGGTCTGATGTGAAGTTTGGACCGTGGTCTGATGTGAAGTTTGAACCGTGGTCTGATGTGAAGTTTGGACCGTGGTCTGATGTGAAGTTTGGACCGTGGTCTGATGTGAAGTTTGGACCGTGGTCTGATGTGAAGTTTGGACCGTGGTCTGATGTGAAGTTTGGACCGTGGTCTGATGTGAAGTTTGGACCGTGGTCTGATGTGAAGTTTGGACCGTGGTCTGATGTGAAGTTTGGACCGTGGTATGATGTGAAGTTTGGACCGTGGTCTGATGTGAAATTTGAACCGTGGTCTGATGTGAAGTTTGGACCGTGGTCTGATGTGAAGTTTGGACTGTGGTATGATGTGAAGTTTGGACCGTGGTCTGATGTGAAGTTTGGACCGTGGTCTGATGTGAAGTTTGGACCGTGGTCTGATGTGAAGTTTGGACCGTGGTCTGATGTGAAGTTTGGACCGTGGTCTGATGTGAAGTTTGGACTGTGGTATGATGTGAAGTTTGGACTGTGGTCTGATGTGAAGTTTGGACCGTGGTCTGATGTGAAGTTTGGACCGTGGTCTGATGTGAAGTTTGGACCGTGGTATGATGTGAAGTTTGGACCGTGGTCTGATGTGAAGTTTGGACCGTGGTCTGATGTGAAGTTTGGACCATGGTCTGATGTGAAGTTTGGACCGTGGTCTGATTTGAAGTTTGGACCGTGGTCTGATGTGAAGTTTGGACCGTGGACTGATGTGAAGTTTGGACCGTGGTCTGATGTGAAGTTTGGACCGTGGTCTGATTTGAAGTTTGGACCGTGGTCTGATGTGAAGTTTGGACCGTGATTTCTCTCACTCAGACATTTCCCTCCCTCAGACATTTCCCTCAGTCAGACATTTCCCCCACTCAGACATTTCCCCCACTCAGACATTTCCCCCACTCAGACATTTCTCTCACTCAGACATTTCTCTCACTCAGACATTTCCCTCACTCAGACATTTCCCTCACTCAGACATTTCTGCGAGGCGTAGAGTCAGAGCTCTGACGTCATGTATAACATGCTACTGTACAGCCACTACGTTCCGTAGCCGAAGTGAGTAGGACCTTTTAAACAACGTAACATTCACAAGGTCACAAGACTAGACAGATTATCAGGATTCATACTCAGAACAGGTTTTCCTACATGTTCAACCTCTCCCTGACCGAGTCTTGTAATAACTACATGTTTCAAGCAGACCACCATAGTCCGTGTGCCCAAGAATGACAAAGCAACATGTCTAAATTACTACCACCCCCAAGTACTCACACCCGTCACCATGAATTGCTTTTGAAAGGCTGGACATGGCTCACATCAGCTTCATCATCCCAGACACCTTGGACCGACTCCAGTACACATACGGCCCCAAACAGATCCACAAGATGACGCAATCTCCATTGCACTCAACACTGCCCTTTCCCACCTGGACAAAAGGAACACCCACGTGAGAATGCTGTTCATTGACTACAGCTCAGCGTTCAACACCATAGTGCCCTCAAAGCTCATCACTAAGGCTAAGGACCCTGGGACTAAACACTCCCTCTGCAACTGGATCCTGGACTTCCTGACGAGACGTCCCCAGGTGGTGAGGGGAGGCAACAGCACATCCGGCAAGCTGATCCTCAACAGGGAGGCCACTCAGGGGTGTGTGCTTAGTCTCCTCCATTTTCACCCATGACTGAATCCTACCATCCAGGACCTCTATAACAAGGCTGCTTCCTGCCACCCAGGACCTCTATAACAAGGCTGCTTCCTGCCATCCAGGACCTCTATAACAAGGCTGCTTCCTGCCATCCAGGACCTCTATAACAAGGAGGCTTCCTGCCATCCAGGACCTCTATAACAAGGCTGCTTCCTGCCATCCAGGACCTCTATAACAAGGCTGCTTCCTGCCATCCAGGACCTCTATAATAAGGCTGCTTCCTGCCATCCAGGACCTCTATAACAAGGCTGCTTCCTGCCATCCAGGACCTCTATAATAAGGCTGCTTCCTGCCATCCAGGACCTCTATAACAAGGCTGCTTCCTGCCATCCAGGACCTCTATAATAAGGCTGCTTCCTGCCATCCATGACCTCTATAACAAGGCTGCTTCCTGCCATCCAGGACCTCTATAACAAGGCTGCTTCCTGCCATACAGGACCTCTATAACAAGGAGGCTTCCTGCCATCCAGGACCTCTATAACAAGGCTGCTTCCTGCCATCCAGGACCTCTATAATAAGGCTGCTTCCGACTGTTTTACCACTATCAAGGCACAAGGTGAGACCCAGATGCAGACACAGGAGGCAGATGGTTGGAGTCTTACAATGTTTATTAATCGAAAGGGGTAGGCAAGAGAATGGTCATGGCCAGGCAAAAAGGTCAAAACCAGATCAGAGTCCAGGAGGTACAGAGTGGCAGACAGGCTCGTGGTCAAGGCAGGCGGAATGATCAGGCAGGCGGGTACAGAGTCCAGAAACAGGCAATGGTCAAAACTAGGAGGGCTAGAAAAAGGAGAATAGCAAAAAGCAGGAGAACGGGGAAAAACAGTGGTTGACTTGGAAACATACAAGACGAACTGGCGCAGAGCGACAGGAAGCACAGGGATAAATACACTGGGGTAAACAAGCGACACCTGGAGGGGGTGGAGACAATTACAGGGACAGGTCAGGGCGTGACAACCACAGATGCCGGGAGCTGACACTGTCATAGTCCATGTGGGGTCAAATGACATCAGGAGGGATAGTTCGGAATATTTGAAAATGGATTTTAAAGAACTGATTTTAGCATTAAAAGACTCCAAAAACAGGCCAGTCATTTCAGGTCCAGTACCATCGTTGGGCCGCGGGGGTGAAAGATTCAGCAGACTGCTGGCATTACACATCTGGCTAAAAGACTGTAGCTCTGCTGGAGTCACTTTTATTGATGACTTTGACACCTTCTGGAAACAGAAGATACTCTACAGGAATGACAGAGTCCATCCAAATCATCTTGACTCCTGGACTCTGTTCGCGCATTTCAAGGCTGCGTTGAAACAATGACTGGTAAATGATCTAAGACCAGCTCAGTTAATCCCTACCATTGTGACAATGAGCCATCATAATGCTGCATCAAATGTACAGGATCTTAGGGGCATTGGCAAACACAGTGCAAGTAATTTAATTGATGTACTCCTAATTCCACCAAATACATCTGTTTATCCTACAGCTATTTTAAGCAGTAGTCATGAGCCTATAAACCAGAGTTACACTGTTAGTTACACTGTTAGCACTGAGCCGGTGTGCAATAGTAGGAAGACCACTTTATGCAGCTCACCCTGCACTATCAGTTCCATTGTAAATAACAAGAGTAAGTCTACCTCTGATACGCTTCGCAGTAAAGCATTAAAAACAATCAAGCAACCGAGAAATGTGCTTAAAATAGACCATATTAACATATGTAGCCTAAGAAACAAGGTCCATGAAGTCAATAACTTGCTTGTAACAGATGAAATGTATATTCTATCTCTGAAACTCACTTAGATAATACCTTTGATGATACAGTAGTAGCAATACAGGGTTATAACATCTACAGAAAAGACAGAAATGCCAACGGAGGCGGTGTTGCTGTTTATATTCAGAACCACATTCCTGTAATGATTAGAGACGATCTAATGTTAAATACTGTTGAAGTAATATGGCTACAGGTTAATCTGCCTCACCTAAAGCCCATTCTAGTGGGAAGCTGCTATGGACAGTCAGTGTCTGGATAATGTTAAATACTGTTGAAGTAATATGGCTACAGGTTAATCTGCCTCACCTAAAGCCCATTCTAGTGGGAAGCTGCTATGGACAGTCAGTGTCTGGATAATGTTAAATACTGTTGAAGTAATATGGCTACAGGTTAATCTGCCTCACCTAAAGCCCATTCTAGTGGGAAGCTGCTATGGACAGTCAGTGTCTGGATAATGTTAAATACTGTTGAAGTAATATGGTTACAGGTTCATCTGCCTCACCTAAAGCCCATTCTGGTGGGAAGCTGCTATGGACAGTCAGTGTCTGGATAATGTTAAATACTGTTGAAGTAATATGGCTACAGGTTAATCTGCCTCACCTAAAGCCCATTCTAGTGGGAAGCTGCTATGGACAGTCAGTGTCTGGATAATGTTAAATACTGTTGAAGTAATATGGCTACAGGTTAATCTGCCTCACCTAAAGCCCATTCTAGTGGGAAGCTGCTATGGACAGTCAGTGTCTGGATAATGTTAAATACTGTTGAAGTAATATGGTTACAGGTTCATCTGCCTCACCTAAAGCCCATTCTGGTGGGAAGCTGCTACAGACCACCAAGTGCTAACAGTCAGTATCTGGATAACATGTGTGAAATGCTTGATTATGTATGTGATATCAACAGAGAGGTATATTTTCTGGGTGATTTAAATATTGACTATCATCAAGCTGCCCACTTAGGAAAACACTTCAAACTGTAAAGTTTCAATCTATCAGGGTATTTACAAACAGCACAGGAATGACATCATCAATATGTATTGATCACATCTTTACTAATGCTGCAGAAATATGCTCTGAAGCCGTATCCAGATCCATGGGATGTAGTGATCACAATATAGTAGCCATATCTAGGAAAACCACAGTTCCAAAGGCTGGGTCTAATATAGTGTATAAGAGGTCATACAGGACGTTTTGTAGTGATTCATATGTTGATGATGTAAAGAATATTTGCTGGTCTGTGGTGTGTAATGAGGAGCAACCAGACGCTGCTGGTGTGTAATGAGGAACAACCAGACGCTGCTGGTCTGTGGTGTGTAATGAGGAGCAACCAGACGCTGCTGGTCTGTGGTGTGTAATGAGGAGCAACCAGACGCTGCTGGTCTGTGGTGTGTAATGAGGAGCAACCAGACGCTCCTGGTCTGTGGTGAGTAATGAGGAACAACCAGACGCTGCTGGTCTGTGGTGTGTAATGAGGAGCAACCAGACGCTGCTGGTCTGTGGTGTGTAATGAGGAGCAACCAGACGCTGCTGGTCTGTGGTGTGTAATGACGAACAACCAGATGCTGCTGGTCTGTGGTGTGTAATGAGGAACAACCAGATACTGCTGGTCTGTGGTGTGTAATGAGGAACAACCAGACGCTGCTGGTCTGTGGTGTGTAATGACGAACAACCAGATGCTGCTGGTCTGTGGTGTGTAATGAGGAACAACCAGATGCTGCTGGTCTGTGGTGTGTAATGAGGAACAACCAGACGCTGCTGGTCTGTGGTGTGTAATGAGGAGCAACCAGACGCTGCTGGTCTGTGGTGTGTAATGAGGAGCAACCAGACACTGCTGGTCTGTGGTGTGTAATGAGGAGCAACCAGATGCTGCTGGTCTGTGGTGTGTAATGAGGAGCAACCAGACCACTCTGAACTCTGCCTAGAAGGCCAGCATCCCAGAGTCACCTCTTCACTGTTGATGTTGAGACTGGTGTTTTGCAGGTACTATTTAACGAAGCTGCCAGTTGAGGTCTTGTGAGGTGTCTTTTTCTCAAACTAGACACTCTAATGTACTTGTCCTCTTGTCCTCTTGCTCAGTTGTGCACCGGGGCCTCCTACTCCTCTTTCTATTCTGGGTAGAGCCAGTTTGCACTGTTCTGTGAAGGGAGTAGTACACAGCGTTGTACGAGATCTTCAGTTTCTTGGCAATTTATCACATGGAATAGCCTTCAATTCTCAGAACAAGAATAGACTGACAAGTTTCAGAAGAAAGGTCTTTGTTTCTGGCCATTTTGAGCCTGTAATCGAACCCACAAATGCTGATGCTCCAGATACTCAACTAGTCTAAAGAAGGCCAGATTTATTGCTTCTTTAATCAGAACAACAGTTTTCAGCTGTGCTAACATAATTGCAAAAGGGTTTTCTAATGATCAATTAGCCTTTTAAAACTATAAACTTGGATTAGCTAATGTAATGTGCCATTGGAACACAGGAATGATGGTTGCTGATAATGGGCCTCTGTACGCCTATGTCGATATTCCATTAAAAATCAGCCGTTTCCATGACAATAGTCATTTATAACATTAACAATGTCTACACTGTATTTCTGATCAACTTGATGTTAGTTTAATGGACAAAAAAATGTGGTTCTCTTTAAAAAACAAGGACATTTCTAAGTGACCCCAAACTTTTGAACGGTAGTGTATATTTTAATGTTATTACCTGGTACCCCGTTTATATAGTCAGTTAGTCATTGACTCAGTACTGGTACTCTGTGTATATAGTCAGGTTACTCATTGACTCATTACTGGTACTCTGTGTATATAGTCAGGTTACTCATTGACTCAGTACTGGTACTCTGTGTATATAGTCAGGTTACTCCTTGATTCAGTACTGGTACTCTGTGTATATAGTCAGGTTACTCATTGACCCAGTACTGGTACTCTGTTTATATAATCAGGTTACTCATTGACTCAGTACTGGTACTCTGTGTATATAGTCAGGTTACTCATTGACTCAATACTGGTACTCTGTGTATATAGTCAGGTTACTCATTGACTCAGTACTGGTACTCTGTGTATATAGTCAGGTTACTCATTGACTCAGTACTGGCATCCTGTGTATATAGTCAGGTTACTCATTGACTTAGTACTGCTACTCTGTGTATATAGTCACGTTACTCATTGACTCAGTACTGGTACTCTGCGTATATAGTCAGGTTACTCATTGACTCAGTACTGGTATCATGTGTATATAGTCAGGTTACTCATTGACTCAGTACTGGTACTCTGTGTATATAATCAGGTTACTCATTGACTCAGTACTGGTACTCTTTGTATATAATCAGGTTACTCATTGACTCAGTACTGGTACTCTGTGCATATAGTCAGGTTAATCATTGACTCAATACTGGTACTCTGCGTATATAGTCAGGTTACTCATTGACTCAGTACTGGTACTCTGTGTATATAGTCAGGTTACTCATTGACTCAGTACTGGCATCCTGTGTATATAGTCAGGTTACTCATTGACTCAGTACTGGTACTCTGTGTATATAGTCAGGTTACTCATTGACCCAGTACTGGTACTCTGTTTATATAATCAGGTTACTCATTGACTCAGTACTGGTACTCTGTGTATATAGTCAGGTTACTCATTGACTCAATACTGGTACTCTGTGTATATAGTCAGGTTACTCATTGACTCAGTACTGGTACTCTGTGTATATAGTCAGGTTACTCATTGACTCAGTACTGGCATCCTGTGTATATAGTCAGGTTACTCATTGACTTAGTACTGCTACTCTGTGTATATAGTCAGGTTAGTCATTGACTCAGTACTGGTACTCTGTGTATATAGTCAGGTTACTCATTGACTCAGTACTGGTACTCTGTGTATATAGTCAGGTTACTCATTGACTCAATACTGGTACTCTGTGTATATAGTCAGGTTACTCATTGACTCAGTACTGGTACTCTGTGTATATAGTCAGGTTACTCATTGACTCAGTACTGGTACTCTGTGTATATAGTCAGGTTACTCATTGACCCAGTACTGGTACTCTGTTTATATAATCAGGTTACTCATTGACTCAGTACTGGTACTCTGTGTATATCGTCAGGTTACTCATTGACTCAATACTGGTACTCTGTGTATATAGTCAGGTTACTCATTGACTCAGTACTGGTACTCTGTGTATATAGTCAGGTTACTCATTGACTCAGTACTGGCATCCTGTGTATATAGTCAGGTTACTCATTGACTTAGTACTGCTACTCTGTGTATATAGTCACGTTACTCATTGACTCAGTACTGGTACTCTGCGTATATAGTCAGGTTACTCATTGACTCAGTACTGGTATCATGTGTATATAGTCAGGTTACTCATTGACTCAGTACTGGTACTCTGTGTATATAATCAGGTTACTCATTGACTCAGTACTGGTACTCTGTGTATATAGTCAGGTTACTCATTGACCCAGTACTGGTATCATGTGTATATAGTCAGGTTACTCATTGACTCAGTACTGGTACTCTGTGTATATAATCAGGTTACTCATTGACTCAGTACTGGTACTCTGTGTATATAGTCAGGTTACTCATTGACTCAATACTGGTACTCTGCGTATATAGTCAGGTTACTCATTGACTCAGTACTGGTACTCTGTGTATATAGTCAGGTTATTCATTGACTCAGTACTGGCATCCTGTGTATATAGTCAGGTTACTCATTGACTCAATACTGGTACTCTGTGTATATAGTCAGGTTACTCATTGACTCAGTACTGGTACTCTGTGTATATAGTCAGGTTACTCATTGACTCAGTACTGGCATCCTGTGTATATAGTCAGGTTACTCATTGACTTAGTACTGCTACTCTGTGTATATAGTCACGTTACTCATTGACTCAGTACTGGTACTCTGCGTATATAGTCAGGTTACTCATTGACTCAGTACTGGTATCATGTGTATATAGTCAGGTTACTCATTGACTCAGTACTGGTACTCTGTGTATATAATCAGGTTACTCATTGACTCAGTACTGGTACTCTGTGTATATAGTCAGGTTACTCATTGACCCAGTACTGGTATCATGTGTATATAGTCAGGTTACTCATTGACTCAGTACTGGTACTCTGTGTATATAATCAGGTTACTCATTGACTCAGTACTGGTACTCTGTGTATATAGTCAGGTTACTCATTGACTCAATACTGGTACTCTGCGTATATAGTCAGGTTACTCATTGACTCAGTACTGGTACTCTGTGTATATAGTCAGGTTACTCATTGACTCAGTACTGGCATCCTGTGTATATAGTCAGGTTACTCATTGACTCAGTACTGGTACTCTGTGTATATAGTCAGGTTACTCATTGACTCAGTACTGGTACTCTGTGTATATAGTCAGGTTACTCATTGACTTAGTACTGCTACTCTGTGTATATAGTCAGGTTACTCATTGACTCATTACTGGTACTCTGTGTATATCATCAGGTTACTCATTGACTCAGTACTGGTACTCTGTGTATATAGTCAGGTTACTCATTGACTCAATACTGGTACTCTGTGTATATAGTCAGGTTACTCATTGACTCAGTACTGGTATCATGTGTATATAGTCAGGTTACTCATTGACTCAGTACTGGTACGCTGTATATATAGTCAGGTTACTCATTGACTCAGTACTGGTATCATGTGTATATAGTCAGGTTACTCATTGACTCAGTACTGGTATTATGTGTATATAGTCAGGTTACTCATTGACTCATTACTGGTACTCTGTGTATATAGTCAGGTTACTCATTGACTCAGTACTGGTACTCTGTGTATATAGTCAGGTTACTCATTGACTCAATACTGGTACTCTGTGTATATAGTCAGGTTACTCATTGACTCAGTACTGGTATCATGTGTATATAGTCAGGTTACTCATTGACTCAGTACTGGTACGCTGTATATATAGTCAGGTTACTCATTGACTCAGTACTGGTATCATGTGTATATAGTCAGGTTACTCATTGACTCAGTACTGGTATTATGTGTATATAGTCAGGTTACTCATTGACTCATTACTGGTACTCTGTGTATATAGTCAGGTTACTCATTGACTCAGTACTGGTACTCTGTGTATATAGTCAGGTTACTCCTTGATTCAGTACTGGTACTCTGTGTATATAGTCAGGTTACTCATTGACTCAGTACTGGTACTCTGTGTATATAGTCAGGTTACTCATTGACTCAGTACGTGTACTCTGTGTATATAGTCAGGTTACTCATTGACTCAGTACTGGTACTCTGTGTATATAGTCAGGTTACTCATTGACTCAGTACTGGTACTCTGTGTATATAGTCAGGTTACTCATTGACTCAGTACGTGTACTCTGTGTATATAGTCAGGTTACTCATTGACTCAGTACGTGTACTCTGTGTATATAGTCAGGTTACTCATTGACTCAGTACGTGTACTCTGTGTATATAGTCAGGTTACTCATTGACTCAGTACTGGTACTCTGTGTATATAGTCAGGATACTCATTGACTCAGTACTGGTACTCTGTGTATATAGTCAGGTTACTCATTGACTCAGTACTGGTACTCTGTGTATATAGTCAGGTTACTCATTGACTCAGTACTGGTACTCTGTGTATATAGTCAGGTTACTCATTGACTCAGTACTGGTACTTTGTGTATATAGTCAGGTTACTCATTGACTCAGTACTGGTACTCTGTGTATATAGTCAGGTTACTCATTGACTCAGTACTGGTACTCTGTGTATATAGTCAGGTTACTCATTGACTCAGTACTGGTACTCTGTGTATATAGTCAGGTTACTCATTGACTCAGTACTGGTACTCTGTGTATATAGTCAGGTTACTCATTGACTCAGTACTGGTACTCTGTGTATATAGTCAGGTTACTCATTGTGTTTTTATTATTACTTTTATTATTACGTGTTTTACTTTTCTATTATTTCTCTATTATCTCTCTGTATTGTTGGGAAGGACCGTCAGTAGGCATTTCATTGTTAGTCCACACCTGCTGTATACTGTCTACCATCGGTATCATACAGTCTTTTTTTCAATACTCTGAAGATGTACAGTGGGACTGCATCTATCTACACACCACAGATACACACGCACACACACGCACTGACACCACACACACACCACACACACACACACACACACACACACACACACACACACACACACACACACACACACACACACACACACACACACACACACACACACACACACACACACACACACACACACACACACATAAACTGTTATCCGTTCTGAGAGC
>NC_056436.1:87781583-87811583 GCF_018296145.1 Oncorhynchus tshawytscha | reverse complement strand
TGTAAACAAAGAGAGAAAAGCATTTTTCAACCCTGCAGGTGCGACACAAAACGCTGAAATAAAATATAAAACATGCCTTACCTTTGACGATTTTCTTTTGTCCAATATGTCCCATTAACATCACAAATGGTCCTTTTGTTCGATTAATTCCGTCGATATATATCCAAAATGTCCATTTATTTGGCTCGTTTGATCCAGAAAAACACAGGTTCCAACTTGCGCAACATCAAAGTACAAAATATCTCAAAAGTTACCTGTAAACTTTTCCAAAACATTTCAAACTACTTTTGTAATACAACTTTAGGTATTTTTTTACGTAAATAATCGATAACATTGAAGACGGGATGATCTGTGTTCAATACAGGAAGAAAACAAACTGTACCTTTCTGGTCACGCTCCTCTATCTAACAGTACACTTCAAGTGACCCTCGTTCAAGATGGCCGTACTTCTTCATTACACAAAGGAAAAACCTCAACCAATTTCTAAAGAATGGTGACATCCAGTGGAAGTGGAAGGAACTGCAAGAAGGTCCCTTAGAAATCTGGATTCCCAACGAATTGAGAATTGCTATTGAGAAAGGCCGCCGTAGGCAGACCTGACTCTCAAGAGAAGACAGGCTATGTGCAACACTGCCCACAAAATGAGGTGGAAACTGAGCTGCACTTCCTAACCTCCTGCCCAATGTATGACCATATTAGAGACACATATTTTCCCTCAGATTACACAGATCCACAAAGACTTAGAAAACAAACCCGATTTTGATAAACTCTCATATCTACTGGGTGAAATACCACAGTATTACATCACAGCGATAAGATTTGTGACCTGTTGCAACAAGAAAAGGGCAACCAGTGAACAACAAACACCATTGTAAATACAACCCACATTTATGCTTATTTAGGAAAAGTATGTGAATCCTTTGGAAATAACTGGATTTCTGCATAAATTGGTCATAAAATTTGATCTGATCTTCATATAGGACAGAACAATAGACAAACACAGTCTGCTTAAACTAATAACACACTAACAATTATAGGTTTTCATGTCTTTATTGAACACACAGTGAAAACATTCACAGTGTAGAGTGGGAAAAGTATTTCATAACTGGTTGACCCTCCTTTGGCACCAATAACCTCAACAAAATGTTTTCTGTAGTTGAGGATCAGACCTGCACAACGGCCAGGAGGAATTTTGGACCATTCCTCTTTACAAAACTGTTTCAGTTCAGCAATATTCTTGGGATGTCTGGCATGAACTGCTCTCTTGAGGTCATGCCACAGCATCTCAATCAGGTTGAGGTCAGGACTCTGACTGGGCCACTCCAGAAGGTCAGGACTCTGACTGGGCCTCTCCAGAAGGTCAGGACTCTGACTGGGCCACTCCAGAAGGTCAGGACTCTGACTGGGCCTCTCCAGAAGGTCAGGACTCTGACTGGGCCACTCCAGAAGGCGTATTTTCTTCTGTTGAAGCCGTTCTGTTGTTGATTTACTTCTGTGTTTTGGGTCGTTATCCTGTTGCATCACCCAACTTCTGTTGAGCTTCAATTGGCGGACAGATAGCCTAACATTCTCCTGCAAAATGTCTTGATAAACTTGGGAATTCCTTTTTCCGTCGATGATAGCAAGGTGTCCAGACCCTGAGGCAGCAATGCAGCCCCAAAACACGATGCTCTCTCCACCATACTTTACAGTTGGGATGAGGTTTTGATGTTGGTGTGCTGTGCCTTTTTTTCTCCACACATAGTGTTGTGTGTTCCTTCCAAACAACTCCACTGTAGTTTCTGTCCACAGAATATTTTACCAGTAGCGCTGTGGAACATCCAGGTGCACTTTTACAAACTTCAGACGTGCAGCATTGTTTTTCTGGACAGCAGTGGCATCTTCCGTGGTGTCCTCCCATGAACGCCATTCTTGTTGAGTGTTTTACGTATCGTAGACTCGTCAACAGTGATGTTAGCATGTTCCAGAGATTTCTGTAAGTCTTTAGCTGACACTCTAGGATTCTTCTTAACCTCAGAGCATTCTGTTCTGTCCTCTTGTAGTCATCTTTGCAGGACGGCCAATCCTAGGGAGAGTAGCAACAGTGCTGAACTTTCTCCATTTATAGACAATATGTCTTATGACTGAACATCAAGGCTTTTAGAGATAAATTTGTAACCCTTTCCAGCTTTATGCAAGTCAACAATTCTTAATCTTAGGTTTTCTGAGATTTCTTTTGTTCGAGGCATGGTTCACATCAGGCAATGCTTCTTGTGAATAGCAAACTCAAATTGTGTGAGTGTTTTTTCTGGGGCAAGGCAGCTCTAACCAACATCTCCAATCTCGTCTCATTGATTGGACTCCAGGTTAGCTGACTCCTGACTAATTAGCTTTTGGAGAAACAGGGGAGGAGAGAGAAACATACTTTTTCAACCTACACTGTGAATGTGTAAATGATGTATTCAATATAGACAAGAAAAATATAACAATGTGTGTGTTATTAGTTTAAGCAGACTGGGTTTGTCTGTTGTTGTGACTTAGATGAAGATCAGATCACAATTTATGCAGAAAGGTGATTCTAAATGGTTCATATACTGTTTCTTGACCTTGTATGTGTATCTGTTTTTCCTTTTGTACTTCAACTATTTGCACATATGATGACATTTGAAATGTCTTTACTATTTTTGAACTCTTGTAATATGTACTGTTAATTTGTATTGTTTATTTCACTTTTGTTTATTATCTCCTTCACTTGCTTTGGCGACGTTAACATGTGTTTCCCATACCAATGAAGCCTCTTAAATGGAATTGAAAGAGGGAGAAGGAGATCATTTGAAAAGGGGAGAGAGAGAGAGAGATTGGGGCAGTCTTTTTGTGAACTACCCAGCAGCCAGAGAAAGACAGACAGGGAGGAGAGGAGAAGAGAACAGGGAGCCTGATGATCCTCTGACGAGGTGAGCGGGAAGCTATGCTGCACTACCACTGGCCCGCGAATAACACCTCACTACAAATAGGACATGGTCACTATGGTAACCAGATAGCGAAAAGCTGGGCAGGGGGGAAGGGGGGATGCAGGGGAATGTCCGTTATATGTATCTCTCCTCCTCCCCTGTTTCCTCCTCCTCTGTTTCCTCCTCCTCCTCCCCTGTTTCTCTCCTCCCCTGTCTCCCCCCTGTTTCTCTCCCCTCCTCCCCTGTTTCTCTCTCCTCCCCTGTTTCTCTCCTCCCCTGTTCTCTCTCTCCTCCCCTGTTTCCTCCTGTTTCTCCTCCCCTGTTCTCCTCCTCTGTTTCCTCCCCTGTTCCTCCCTCCCCTGTTTCTCTCCTCCCCTGTTCTCTCTCCTCCTCCTGTTTCCTCCTCCTCCCCTGTTCTCTCTCCTCCTCCTGTTTCCTCCTCCTCCCCTGTTCTCTCTCTCTCTCCTCCCCTGTTTCTCTCTCCTCCCCTGTTTCTCTCCCCCTCCCCTCCCCTGTTCTCTCTCCTCCTCCCTCCCCTGTTCTCTGTCCTCCTCTGTTTCTCTCCCCTCCTTCCCTGTTTCCTCCTCCTCCCCTCCCCTCCTCTGTTTCCTCCTCCTCCCCTGTTCTCTCTCCTCCCCTGTTCTCCCCTGTCTTCTCCTCTGTTTCTCTCTCCTCCCCTGTTTCTCTCTCTTCTCCTCCCTGTTTCTCTTCTCCTCCCCCTGTTTCTCTCTCCTCCCCTGTTCTCTCTCCCCTGTTCTCTCCTCCCCTGTTTCTCTCTCCTCCTCTGTTTCCTCTCTCCTCCTCTCTGTTTCTCTCTCCTCCCTTGTTTCTCTCTCCTCCCCTGTTTCTCTCCTGTTTCCTCCCCTCCCCTGTTTCTCTCCTCCTCCCCTGTTTCTTTCTCTCTCCTCCCCTGTTTCTCTCTCCTCCCTGTTTCTCTCTCCTCCCCTGTTTCTCTCCCCCTCCCTGTTTCTCCTCCTCCCTCCTCCTGTTTCTCTCCTCCTCTGTTTCCTCCTCCTCTGTTTCCTCCTCCCCTGTTCTCTCTCCCCCTCTCCTGTTTCCTCCTCCTCCCCTGTTCCCCTCTCTCCTCCCCTGTTCCTCTCCTCTCCTGTTTCTCTCCTCCCTCCTCTCTTTGTTTCTCCTCCTCCTCTGTTTCCTCCTCCCCTGTTTCTCCTCCTCCCCTGTTTCTCTCCTGTTTCCTCCTCCTCTGTTTCCTCCTCCCCTGTTCTCCTCCCCTCTCCTCCTCCTGTTTCCTCCTCCTCCTCCCCTCTGTTTCCTCCTCCTCCTCTGTTTCCTCCTCCCCTGTTCTCTCTCCTCCCTGTTTCTCCTCCTCCTCTGTTTCCTCCTCCTCCTGTTTCCTCCTTCCTCCCCTGTTTCTCTCTCCTCCCCCCCTGTTTTTCCCCTCTCTCCCCCTCCCCTGTTTCCTCCTCCTTCTCCTCCTCCTCTGTTTCTCCTCTCCTCTGTTTCCTCCTCCTCCCCTGTTCTCTCTCCTCCCCTGTTTCTCTCTCCTCCTCTGTTTCCTCCTCCTCCTCTGTTTCCTCCTCCTACCCTGTTTCTCCTTCCTCCCCTGTTTCTCTTCCTTCCCCTGTTTCTCTCTCCCCTGTTCCTCATCCTACCCTGTTTCTTTCTCCTCTCCTCCCCTGTTTCTCTCTCCTCCTCTGTTTCTCTCCTGTTTCCTCCCCCGGTTTCTCTCTCCTCCCCTGTTTCTCTCTCCCTTGTTTCTCTATCCTCCCTTGTTTCCTCCTCCTCCTCTGTTTTCTATTCCTCCCCTGCTTTCTCTCTCCTCCCCCATATTCTCTCCCTCTTTCTCCCCTTCCCTCCCCTCCGAGACAAGTTTATCTCACTTCTCTTTACAGACAGACACATTTTTTGATGATGCTGAAATGTATTTTTATTTTTTTTCCTGCCATGAATCTGTCACTTCAATGATGAGTAATTTATGGAGGAAGGCAGGCTAACTGGCCCACCTGGAGCTTGTTGGAACAACCTGTTTAGAGGGAAGTAGCTCACAGATGTTTAGGGCTGGGAGCATTACTATATCTCTCTGTTTCTATCTCTGTCTCTCTATATCTCTCTATATCTCTCTGTTTCTATCTCTCTGTTTCTATCTCTCTGTCTCTCTATATCTCTCTATATCTCTGTCTCTCCATCTCTCTCTGTTTCTCTCTCTCTCTCTCTATCTCTCTCTCTCTCTGTCTCTGTCTCTGTCTCTCTCTCTCTCTCTCTCTCTCTCTCTCTCTCTCTCTCTGTCTCTGTCTCTGTCTCTCTCTCTGTCACTCTCTCTCAATCTATGTCACTCTCTTTATCTGTCTCTCTCTCTCTCTCTCTCTCTCTGTCACTCTCTCTGTCACTCTCTCTCTCTCTCTCTGTCACTCTCTCTGTCACTCTCTATGCCTCTCTATACATTAAAGCAATGGTAGTGGACCAGTGTCAACATGACTGAGAAGACACATGACATGGTATGAAAGATAAAACAAAACAAGATGGGAAATATTATATTTTCACTGGCTGTCCCTCAGGTTGTGGCAGGAGGTCACACACTACATTACCAATATGTATATACAGTGGAGCAAAGAAGTATTTACCAGGCACCAATTGTGCAAGTTCTCCCACTTAAAAATATGAGAGAGGCCTGTAATTTTCATCATAGGTACACTGCAACTATGATAGACAAAATGAGAAAAAAAATCCAGAAAATCACATTGTAGGATTTTTAGCCAGACTGTGCTCACTGAGTCTGTACCAAGTCAGTGTTTTCCTCAGTTTTCTATCAGTCACAGTGGTCAGATAGTCTGCCACCATGTACTGTCTGTTTAGAGCCAAATCGCATTGACGTTTACTTTGATTTTTTGTGGTGTCTTTCCAATAGGTGATATATTTTTATTTTTGTTTTGTGATGATTTGGTTGGGCCAGATTTTCTGAGTGCTGTCCTGAGGCTCTATGGGGTTGGTTTGGGTTAGTGAACTGAGCCTCAGAACCAGCTGGCTGAGTGCTGTCCTGAGGCTCTATGGGATTGGTTTGGGTTAGTGAATGGAGACTCAGAACCAGCTGTCTGACTGCTGTCCTGAGTCTCCATGGGGTTGGTGAACGGAGCCTCAGAACCAGCTGGCTGAAGGGACTCTTCTCTTGTTTCATCTCTTGACATTGTAGAGCTGTGAGATGAAATGTTTTGGGGTCACTTGTTTTTAGATGGTTGTAAAATGTGATGTCTCTTTTTTCTATCTGAATGAGGAGGGGGTATTGGCCCAGTTCCGATCTACATGCGTTATTTGGAGTTTTTCCTTGCACTTGCAATACAGTCTTGCAAAACTCTCCATGCAGTATTTCAATTGGATGTATATATTTGTCACCCTTATTTCCAGGCCTGTTTTGGAATATCATTATATTTGTTTTTTTTCGGTTAACGGTCAGAGCCCAGGTCTGACAGAACCTGTGGTTAACGGTCAGAGCCCAGGTCTGACAGAACCTGTGGTTAACGGTCAGAGCCCAGGTCTGACAGAACCTGTGGTTAACGGTCAGAGCCCAGGTCTGACAGAACCTGTGGTTAACGGTCAGAGCCCAGGTCTGACAGAACCTGTGGTTAACGGTCAGAGCCCAGGTCTGACAGAACCTGTGAAGACGATCTAGGTGCTGCTGTAACCCCTCTTTAGTGGGAGACAGCAGCACCAGGTCATCTGCGTACAGCAGACACTTGATTTCAGTGTTTTGTAGGGTGATACAAGGTGCTGCCGATTCTTCTAATGTTTTTGCCAATTCATTAATGTAGATGTTAAATAGTGTTGGACTTATTGGACAGCCCTGTTTCACTCCCAGTCCCTGAGAGAAGAAGTCTGTTTGCTTGTTGTTAACTCATTAATGTAGATGTTAAATAGTGTTGGGCTTATTGGGCAGCCCTGTTTCACTCCCCGTCCCTGAGAGAAGAAGTCTGTTTGCTTGTTGCCAATTTTAACCGCACATTTGTTTTTAGTGTACATTGATTTAATAAAATCATATGTTTTCCCTCCAATAGAACTTTCTATTAGTTTATAAAAAAGACCTTCGTGCCAAATTGAATCAAATGCTTTCTTGAAATCGACAAAACACGAGTAGATTTTGCCTTTGTTTTGCTTTACTTGTTTGTCAATTAGAGTATGGAGGGTGTAAATGTAGTCTGTTTTACAATAATATTTTAGAAATCCAATCTGGCTTCTGCTCAGGACGTTGTGTTCGTCAAGGAAATGATGTAGTCTGCTGCAGAGTAATACTGCAGAGAATTTTCCCCAATTTGCTGTTAACGCAAATTCCTCTGTAATTATTTGGGTCAAATTTGTCTCCAATTTTATAGATCGGTGTGATCAATCCATGGTTTCAAATATCGGGGGAAATACCTGCAGTGAGGATAATGTTGAAGAGTTTGAGTATAGCTAATTTGAATTTGTGGTCTGTATATTTGATCATATCATTTAAAATACCATCAGCACCACAGGCCTTTTTGGGTTGGAGAGTGCATCGTTTTTCCAATAATTCTTCTTCTGTAACTGGGGTATCCACAGCATTCTGATAGTCTTTGACTGCTGATTCAAGGATTTGTCATTTTTCTTGTATATCTTTTTGTTCTGGGCTCGTTGTTATATTGCTGTAGTGGTTTCTCCACATATCCCCATTTTGGATAGCCAATGCCTCATGATGAGGTTTGTTTCATTTATTCCAGTTCTCCCAGAAGTGGTTTCATTCTATGGATTCCTCAATTCCATCCATCTGATTTCTAATGAGCTGTTCCTGTTTTGTTCTTCAGGTGTGTTTGTATTGATTCAGTGTTTCCCCATATTGAAGGCCTATATTCTTGTTGTCTGGTTCTCTGTGTTTTTGATTAGATATATTTCTATATTTCTCAATGACTTTCTTAGATTTTTGCAATATTATTATTATTCATTATCAAACCATTTTTCATTATCTGTTATTTCTGGTTTGCTCTTATGTTTCTTTAAATTAGCCAAGGAGGCTCATTTGTCAAATATAAAGTTTATGTTCCAAACAGCCAAATTTACACCTCCATTGCTGTAGGAGAATGTTAAGGCTAAACAGTTGTCCAGGAGAGATTGTATTTTTTGGCTACTAATTGCTTTCTGGTAGATGTCTGTACTGTTTGCACTGCATCTATAGGCCTGTTTTGTACCATGTCATTTATTGGGCCGTGATGCTTCATGGTTGGGTTCTGCTCTTCTCAGATACACTGTGATTTTACTGTGGTCTGAGAGAGGTGTTAGTGGGCTGACTGTGAAGGCTCTGAGAGAGGTGTTAGTGGGCTGACTGTGAAGGCTCTGAGAGAGGTGTTAGTGGGCTGACTGTGAAGGCTCTGAGAGAGGTGTTAGTGGGCTGACTGTGAAGGCTCTGAGAGAGGTGTTAGTGGGCTGAAGGCTGTGAAGGCTCTGAGAGGCTCAGGTGTTAGTGGGCTGACTGTGAAGGCTCTGAGAGAGGCTCTGAGTGTTAGTGGGCTGACTGTGAAGGCTCTGAGAGAGGTGTTAGGGGCTGTTAGTGGGCTGACTGTGAAGGCTCTGAGAGAGGTGTTAGTGGGCTGACTGTGAAGGCTCTGAGAGAGGTGTTAGTGGGCTGACTGTGAAGGCTCTGAGAGAGGTGTTAGTGGGCTGACTGTGAAGGCTCTGAGAGAGGTGTTAGTGGGCTGACTGTGAAGGCTCTGAGAGAGGTGTTAGTGGGCTGACTGTGAAGGCTCTGAGAGAGGTGTTAGTGGGCTGACTGTGAAGGCTCTGAGAGAGGTGTTAGTGGGCTGACTGTTAAGGCTCTGAGAGAGGTGTTAGTGGGCTGACTGTGAAGGCTCTGACTGACTGTTAAAGGCTCTGAGAGAGGTGTTAGTGGGCTGACTGTGAAGGCTCTGAGAGAGGTGTTAGTGGGCTGACTGTGAAGGCTCTGAGAGAGGTGTTAGTGGGCTGACTGTGAAGGCTCTGAGAGAGGTGTTAGTGGGCTGACTGTTAAAGGCTCAGAGAGAGGTGTTAGTGGGCTGACTGTGAAGGCTCTGAGAGACTCTGGGTTTTGGTCGGTAGTCTAAGTAGTCTACAGTGCTGCTGCCAAGGGATGAGCTGTAGGTGTACCGACCAAAAGAGTCCCCTCTCAGCCTACCATTGACTGTGTACAGACCCAGTGTTCCACAGAGCTTCACGAGCTGTACTTTTTGGTTTTTAACTTTGTCATAGTTGTTTCTGTGGGGGTATGTGGGGAGGGAAAGGTTGCTGCTTCCTGTCTGTATGTGGGGAGGGAAAGGTTGTTGCTTCCTGTCTGTATGTGGGGAGGGAAAGGTTGTTGCTTCCTGTCTGTATGGGGAGGGAAAGGTTGTTGCTTCCTGTCTGTATGTGGGGAGGGAAAGGTTGTTGCTTCCTGTCTGTATGTGGGGAGGGAAAGGTTGTTGCTTCCTGTCTGTATGTGGGGAGGGAAAGGTTGTTGCTTCCTGTCTGTATGTGGGGAGGGAAAGGTTGTTGCTTCCTGTCTGTATGTAGGGAAGGAAAGGTTGTTGCTTCCTGTCTGTATGTGGGGAGGGAAAGGTTGTTGCTTCCTGTCTGTATGTAGGGAGGGAAAGGTTGTTGCTTCCTGTCTGTATGTGGGGAGGGAAAGGTTGTTGCTTCCTGGTAGGTGTTTATCCTCATGACTGTTAATAGTGTCTGGTTCTTCTGCTGTTCTAGCATTCAGGTCTCCACAGACCTCTCTCTCTATCTCTCTCTCTGTCTCTCTCTCTCTCTCTCTCTCTCTCTCTCTCTCTCTCTCTCTCTCTCTCTCTCTGTCTCTGTTACTCTCTCTCTCTCTCTCTCTGTCTCTGTTACTCTCTCTCTCTCTCTCTCTCTCTCTCTCTCTGTCTCTGTCTCTGTTCTCTCTCTCTCTCTCTCTCTGTCTCTCTGTCTCTCTGACTCTGCCTCTCTCTTTCTCTTTCTCTCTCTCTCTCTGTCTCTCTGTCTCTATCTCTCTATCTCTCTCTCTCTCTCTGACACTCTCTCTCTATCTATCTATCTATCTCTCTCTCTCTCTCTCTCTCTCTCTGTCTCTGTCTCTCTCTGTCTCTCTCCCGCTCTATCTCTCTCTCTATCTCTATATCTCTCTCTCTATATCTCTCTGTCTCTCTCTATATGTCACTCTCTCGCTGTCTCTACCTTTCTCTCTCTGTCTCCCTCTCCCGCTCCCTCCCTCCTCTCCCTCTCAATTTAATTCAGAGGGCTTTTTGGCATGGGAAACATATGTTTACATTGTCAAAGCAGATGGAATAGACAAACAAAAGGGAATTAAACAAGGGAAACATTAGTAAACATCACACTCACAAAAGTTTATAAAGGAATAGAGACATTTCTCTCTCAATTCAATTCAAGGGGCTTTATTGACATGGGAAACATATGTTAACATTTCCAAAGCAAGTGCGGTAGATCATAAAAAATGTGAATTAAACAATTAAAACGAACAGTAAACTCTATCTCTCTCTTCTGCAGTGTGTTAAACGTTCCCTTCCATAAACTGTTTATGTGGGAAAGACAGGTTTGGTCTCAGTCATAACTGTCTGCTACTGTTCACTGTTTATTAACTGAACACTGTTGGACCAACTATCTACAATATATATATATAGTATAACAACAAACATAAATGGAATTCTTTATGAAGATGTATATTTTTCTGTGTGTTGTACATCAATGTACGGTGATGGAAATGTAAGTGTATATTTTGAACAATATGTGTAATATTTGATTAGTTTAAGCGCTTAATGGTATATAGTGCACTCCTTTTGACCAGGGTCTATAGGGTCTATAGGGTCTATAGGGTCTATAGGGTCTATAGGGTCTATAGGGTCTATAAGGGCTGTGAATTCCCATATTTATGCTTATTTATTTGACCTATTTTACCTTATTTATTTTACTTTATATATATATAACATGACATTTGAAATGTATTTATTATTTTGGAACATTTGTGAGTGTAATGTTTACTGTTCATTTATTTTGTATTTTTTGACTTTTATTTATTATCTACTTCACTTGCTTAGGCAATGTTAACATATCTTTCCCATGCCAATAAAGCCTCTTAAATTGAATTGAATTGAGAGAGAGAGCGAGAGACAGAGAGATTATTTCTCTAATTGAGTGGTACTCAGGGATAATGTGCTCCTTTCAAATGCAAGGTAGGGCCGTCGCCCAGTTCTGAAGAAAGAGAGGGGGAGAGGAGGAAGGAGGGAGGAGGAGAGAGGAGGAGGGAGGAGGAGGAGGGAGGAGGAGGAAGGAGGAGGGAGGAGGGAGGAGGAGAGGAGGGAGGAGGAGGAGGAGGGAGGAGAGGAAGGAGAGGAGGAGAGTTTAATAAAGGAAGGAGCTGTGACTGTCTGACTACAGATGAGGAGAGTTTAATAAAGCTAGATGAAGCTGTGACTGTCTCTGACTACAGATGAGTAGAGTTTAATAAAGCTAGATGAAGACTGTCTCTGAGGAGACAAATAGAGAAGCTGCTGACTGTCTCTGACTACAGATGAGTAGGAGTTTAATAAAGCTAGATGAGTTTAATAAAGGAGGCTGTGACTGTCTCTGACTACAGATGAGTAGAGTTTAATAAAGCTAGATGAAGCTGTGACTGTCTCTGACTACAGATGAAGGAGAGTTTAATAAAGCTAGATGAAGCTGTGACTGTCTCTGACTACAGATGAGTAGAGTTTAATAAAGCTAGATGAAGCTGTGACTGTCTCTGACTACAGATGAGGAGAGTTTAGGAGGAAAGCTAGATGAAGCTGTGACTGTCTCTGACTACAGATGAGTAGAGTTTAATAAAGCTAGATGAAGCTGTGACTGTCTCTGACTACAGACAAATAGAGTTTAATAAAGCTAGATGAAGCTGTGACTGTCTCTGACTACAGATGAGTAGAGTTTAATAAAGCTAGATGAAGCTGTGACTGTCTCTGACTACAGATGAGTAGAGTTTAATAAAGCTAGATGAAGCTGTGACTGTCTCTGACTACAGATGAGTAGAGTTTAATAAAGCTAGATGAAGCTGTGACTGTCTCTGACTACAGATGAGTAGAGTTTAATAAAGCTAGATGAAGCTGTGACTGTCTCTGACTACAGATGAGTAGAGTTTAACCTCTTGATCTACTTGATGAAGAAGCTGTGACCTAGAGCTCTGAAATGCAGATGAAGCTACTGTCTCTGACACAGATGAGTAATAGTATTAGATGAAGCTGTGACTTCATTGAAATACAGATGAGTAGAGTTTAAATAAAGCTAGATGAAGCTGTGACTGTCTCTGACTCAGATTTTTAAAATGCTTTTCTGACTACAGATGAATAGAAATAAAGCTAGATGAAGCTGTGACTGTCTCTGACAACACCCCAAAAGACTGTGACTGTCTCTGACTACAGATGGGATTAAACAAAAGAATTAAGCTGTGACTGTCTCTGACTACAGATGAGTAAAATTTAAAAATTAGATGAAGCTTTGACTCTCTTTCTGACTACAGATGAGTGATGTTTAATAATCAGATGAAGCTGGGACTGTCTCTGACTAAGATGAGTAGAGTTTAGCCTAAAGCTAGATGAAGCTGTGACTGTCTCTGAAAACAGATGAGTAGAGTTTAATAAAGCTAGATGAAGCTGTCATTTTAAAAAGTTTAGTTAAAAAGTCGAGTTTATAAACTTTGTGACAAAACACTACAAATAGAGTTTAATAAAGCTAGATGAAGCTGTGACTGTCTCTGACTACAGATGAGTAGAGTTTAAAAATCTAGATGAAGCTGTGACTGTCTCTGACTACAGATGAGTGGAAAAAAGCTGTGACTGTCCTGACTACAGAAAAACACAGATGAAGCAACTGTCTCTCAGTTGGTGGTCGGAGGAATCGGTTCCCTTTGAAATAATTACGGATCTACATAAGAATCAAATCAGAATCAAAACTGAAAAGAAGAATAACTAAACATCCTGTGGACTACAGCTGTTAGGTACTGTTTCGGCCTCATTTAATACGGTTCACCTTTAACAATGGGTTGAAGTGTGCGCATGGATATTTTTTTCCATCTCCAGTGATCAGATTTTCCTTCCTTTTAATAAACTAGACGTTCTGTTATAGTCACAGCCGTGATTTAAACAGTTTTGGAAACGTCTGAGTGTTTTCTATCCACACATACTAATCATATGCATATACTATATTCCTGGCCTGAGTAGCAGGACGCCAAAATGTTGCGCGATTTTTAACAGAATTTCCGAAAAAGTAGGGGGAGGCTTTTAATAAAGCTAGATGAAGCTGTGACTGTCTCTGACTACAGATGAGTAGAGTTTAATAAAGCTAGATGAAGCTGTGACTGTCTCTGACTACAGATGAGTAGAGTTTAATAAAGCTAGATGAAGCTGTGACTGTCTCCTTCAGCCTCCTACAGCTGGACGCCATGACATTCTTTGGGAAATTCAGCTTATGAAATAATTACCAACTTTACATATACAAATTTAAAGCTGCTGTTGGGTCAATTTAACTTGAAAAGAAAGTTGAATAACCCTCTCAAATTTTTTTTTTACTTCACAGTTATTGTTAAGTCATTGTCGGTTACACACGATTCTACGATTATTTACCAAGCCCAAGTTCCATTGCAACTGGCAAGTATATGAAAGATCAGTGTACCCGTTTGGACACAAACCTCCACCTGTATTCTGAACTCTTCCAATAGCCAGTAAAGCCATCATTCCCCTTCCTGTTAATAATGACTAGAACAGTGTCTAGTGTAATTCAGTCCTGGAAGCTGCCAGGCAGGCAGGGAGGATAATGTTGAATCATCGAGGTAATTGCAGTGTTGATTACATACGTCTCTCCTGCAAGCAAATTGTAGGTTCTAAGATTCTGTAGTTTGAATTAGTAGACCAGCTAACCTGGATTTTTTGTTGTTGTTGTTGTTGTTGTTGTTGTTGTTGTTGTTGGTGGTGGTGGTGGTGTTGTTGTTGGTATTGTTGTTGTTGTTGTTGTTGTTGCTGTTGCTGTTGTTGTTGTTGCTGTTGCTGTTGTTTTTGTTGTTGGTGTTGTTGTTTTTGTTGTTGGTGTTGTTGTTTTTTGGCTTTTGTCAAATGGCTTTGTTGTTTTTTTTGTTGTTGCTGTTGTTGTTACAGAGGCTTTAACGTTGTTGTTGTTTTTTTTGTTGGTGGCTTGTTGTTGTGTTGTTGTTGTTGTTGTTGTTGTTGCTGCTGTTATTAAATACAGGCTGTCATCCATGCCAGATCAAACACTGACAGGGCTGATTCATCAAGTTACACCTGATCAAAATATTACATTTAGATGTCTTAAATATCAGAGGCTTTAACACATGTCAAATACAGAGGTTTAACACATTGATTAAAAAAATGTTTTAACACATGGGGCTTTAACACATGTCAAATACAGAGGCTATAACACATGTCAAATACAGAGGCTTTAACACATAGGTCAAATATCCTGAAATTCTCAATAAAAACTGAGGCTGTCAAATACAGAGGCTTTAACACATGTCAAATACAGAGGCTTTACACAGACTATGAAATAGATTTAACACATGTCAATACAGAGGCTTTAACACATTTACAGAGGCTTTAACACATGTCAAATACAGAGGCTTTAACACATGTCAAATACAGAGGCTTTAACACATGTCAAATACAGAGGCTTTAACACATGTCAAATACAGAGGCTTTAACACATGTCAAATACAGAGGCTTTAACACATGTCAAATACAGAGGCTTTAACACATGTCAAATACAGAGGCTTTAACACATGTCAAATACAGAGGCTTTAACACATGTCAAATACAGAGGCTTTAACACATGTCAAATACAGAGGCTTTAACACATGTCAAATACAGAGGCTTTAACACATGTCAAATACAGAGGCTTTAACACATGTCAAATACAGAGGCTTTAACACGTGTCAAATACAGAGGCCAATTCTGATGGTTTAAGTTGTGGTCTGTTGCACCAACAAGGAAAGGGGGATACCCAGTCAGTTGTACAACTTAATGCCTTCAACTGAAATGTGTTTTCCTCATTTAACCCAACCCCCTCTGAATCTTAGAGGTGCGGGAGGGCTACCTTAATCGACACCCTTGTCATCGGCACCCGGGGAACAGTGGGTTTGCTGCCTTGTTCAGGGGCAGAACAACAGATTTTTTACTTTGTCTTCTCAGGGATTCGATTCAGCAACCTTTCGGTTACTGGCCCAACGGTCCTAGCCGCCAGGCTACCTGCCGACCCGTCTCAGATGACCTAGACCCTCTGAGAAAACTGAACCAGGAGAGCTTAACCTCCTAAGACTTTGACTTTTTGTACAAGAGATATTGAAATTGTAATACTGCACACCAGTATCTCTACCTGTACATGACCATCTGATCATTTATCACTCCAGTGTTAATCTGCAAAATTGTAATTATTCACCTACCTCCTCATGCCTTTTGCACACATTGTATATAGACTCCCCTTTGTTTTCTACTGTGTTATTGACTTGTTAATTGTTTATTCCATGTGTAACTCTGTGTTGTCTGTTCACACTGCTATGCTTTATCTTGGCCAGGTTTTGAGAACTTGTTCTACTGCCTGGTTATTGAAGGTGTTCTTGTGGTTAAATAAAGGTGTTTACTCCTACCTGGTTAAATAAAGTGTTCTCAACTAGCCTACCTGGTTAAATAAAGGTGTTCTCAACTAGCCTGTTAAATAAAGGTCTGCCTACCTGGTTAAATAAAGGTGTTCACACTGCTATAGCCTACCTGGTTAAATAAAGGTCTTGGTTAAATAAAGGTGTTCTCAACTAGCCTACCTGGTTAAATAAAGGTGTTCTCAACTAGCCTACCTGGTTAAATAAAGGTGTTCTCAACTAGCCTAAAATAAGGTGTTCTCAACTTACCTGGTTAAATAAAGGTGTTCTCAACTAGCCTACCTGGTTAAATAAAGGTGTTCTCAACTAGCCTACCTGGTTAAATAAAGTTAAAGCCTACCTGGTTAAATAAAGGTGTTCTCAACTGGCCTACCTGGTTAAATAAAGGTGTTCTCAACTAGCCTACCTGGTTAAATAAAGGTGTTCTCAACCAGCCTACCTGGTTAAATAAAGGTGTTCTCAACTAGCCTACCTGGTTAAATAAAGGTGTTCTCAACTAGCCTACCTGGTTAAATAAAGGTGTTCTCAACTAGTCTACCTGGTTAAATAAAGGTGTTCTCAAGCCTACCTGGTTAAATAAAGGTGTTCTCAACTAGCCTACCTGGTTAAATAAAGGTGTTCTCAACTAGCCTACCTGGTTAAATAAAGGTGTTCTCAACTAGCCTACCTGGTTAAATAAAGGTGTTCTCAGCTAGCCTACCTGGTTAAATAAAGGTGTTCTCAGCTAGCCTACCTGGTTAAATAAAGGTGAAATAAAAAAATAATGTATTATGTAAAGGGTCAAATGTCCAGATATGACAGCCACAGATTCTGACCAAATTTACTGGACATATCAATATAAATTGACTATTTAATCAAACTTAATATGAAATAAACATATTTATAGTTACTTTGATCATAATTATTATGCTTTAACCTTTTACTGCAATGGGCTAAATCAGGGTCACACAGAGTGTTTATTTTACTGCAATGGGCTAAATCAGGGTCACACAGGGTGTTTATTTTACTGCAATGGGCTAAATCAGAGTCACACAGAGTGTTTATTTTACTGCAATGGGCTAAATCAGGGTCACACAGAGTGTTTATTTTACTGCAATGGGCTAAATCAGGATCACACAGAGTGTTTATTTTACTGCAATGGGCTAAATCAGGATCACACAGAGTGTTTATTTTACTGCAATGGGCTAAATCAGGGTCACACAGAGTGTTTATTTTACCTCAGTGGGCTAAATCAGTCTTAAACAAATCTCCTTTTATTTTACTGCAATGGGCTAAATCAGAGTCAAAGAGTGTTTATTTTACCTCAGTGGGCTAAATCAGAGTCACACAGAGTGTTTATTTTACCTCAGTGGGCTAAATCAGAGTCACAGAGTGTTTATTTTACTGTAATGGGCTAATAAACAGAATTTTACTGCAGACACTATTTCGTTGAAGTCCAAATGTCAAACCAAAGATCCACCTCAGGTTATGGGCTTATAAACAGAAGACACCTGTACCATGTCAGATATAGAGTTGTCATGTGTTACATGTTGAGTTTACATCCCACTTCGCATATATCACAGAGGACTGACATATAACTACATTGTTTGACATAGAAACACGGGATTTTCTGATATATTCTTTTTCATTTTTTAATTAAGTTTATTAATTATAAAATGATGAAGCAATATGCATAACTTTCCACCAATGAGAATGCTCGAGGGCGATTTGGTCATTTGACTGTAGGAACTAAGTCATGCATACACACAGAAAACACATATTTCCATAATTTAGGCATTAGCAAACAGAAATACCCTACTCAGACATTGTACTAGTGCACTACATTTGACCAAGGCCCTGGTATATAGGGAATAGGGTGCCAATGTTACAGCCCCCATACCCCCGCTGCCAACGTGAATAATCACTCCCACCTCCTCGTGGAGCCTCCAGCCCCCTACAAGCTCCTTCCATGTTAATGTGTTGTGATTTATCAGTTCCTATGTATTACAGCTAGGCTACAGGCAGGCTAGAGGCTTTTCCACCAACCTGGCTGGGAGCAGAGCAGCAGGACTAATCATTAATACAGGTGTTTTAAATAAACAGGACTAATCATTATGAAAGATGTTTTAGAAGAGCCACATACTCCAGGATCTTTGTAGAGGAAAGGAGGGGGATGCACATATATTTCAGAGAGAGACAGCGAGAGAGACAGCGAGAGAGTGAGAGAGAGAGTCAGCACCAGAGAGAGAGGGTGAGATATGGAAAATGAGCTACACTTCCTAACCTCCTGCCAAATTTATGAACACGCTAGAGACACAATTTCCTACAGATCACACAGACCCACAAAGAATTTGAATTAAAAAATCAAACTTTGATAAAGTCCCATATTTGTTAGGCAAAATAATGCAGGATGCAATCACAGCAGCAAGATGTGTGGCCCGGTGCCATGAGAAAAGGGCAACCAGTGGAGCACAAACAACACTGTAAATATAAACTATATTTATCTGTTTATTTATCTTACCTTTCATACTTCAACTACTTGAACATTTGACATGTTTATATTATTTTAAAACCTTTGTGAGTGATGTTTACTAATGTTTCCCTTATTTATTCCCCTTTTGTTTATTGTCTATTTCATTTGCTTTGGCAGTGTAAACATGTGTTTCCTATGCCAGTGAAGCCCTTTGAATTTAATTTATGGAGAGAGAGAGAGAGAGAGAGAGAGAGAGGGAGACACACACACGAAGACACATACACACTACACATCGAATGCCCAGAATTCACAGTTAAAAGACTGCAGAGAAGTTTTATTGGGTGGAATTGGAACTGTCCCTGTGTGTCGAGAATCCACAGTTCTATCGTATTCTATCCACAGTTCTATCGTATTCTATCCACAGTTCTATCGTATTCTATCCACAGTTCTATCGTATTCTATCCACAGTTCTATCGTATTCTATCCACAGTTCTATCGTATTCTATCCACAGTTCTATCGTATTCTATCCACAGTTCTATCGTATTCTATCCACAGTTCTATCATATTCTATCCACAGTTCTATCGTATTCTATCCACAGTTCTATCATATTCTATCCACAGTTCTATCATATTCTATCCACAGTTCTATCATATTCTATCCACAGTTCTATCGTATTCTATCCACAGTTCTATCATATTCTATCCACAGTTCTATCATATTCTATCCACAGTTCTATCGTATTCTATCCACAGTTCTATCATATTCTACCCACAGTTCTATCGTATTCTATCCACAGTTCTATCATATTCTACCCACAGTTCTATCGTATTCTATCCACAGTTCTATCATATTCTATCCTCTGTTAGACTGTACTAATTTAAAGGTCCCAGGGTTGGACTGTACTAATTTAAAGGTCCCAGGGTTAGACTGTACTAATTTAAAGGTCCCAGGGTTAGACTGTACTAATTTAAAGGTCCCAGAGTTAGACTGTACTAATTTAAAGGTCCCAGAGTTAGACTGTACTAATTTAAAGGTCTCAGAGTTAGACTGTACTAATTTAAAGGTCCCAGGGTTGGACTGTACTAATTTAAAGGTCCCAGGGTTAGGGTTGGACTGTACTAATTTAAAGGTCCCAGGGTTAGGGTTAGGGTTGGACTGTACTAATTTAAAGGTCCCAGGGTTAGGGTTAGGGTTAGACTGTACTAATTTAAAGGTCCCAGGGTTGGACTGTACTAATTTAAAGGTCCCAGAGTTAGACTGTACTAATTTAAAGGTCCCAGGGTTAGGGTTGGACTGTACTAATTTAAAGGTCCCAGGGTTGGACTGTACTAATTTAAAGGTCTCAGGGTTGGACTGTACTAATTTAAAGGTCCCAGGGTTGGACTGTACTAATTTAAAGGTCCCAGAGTTAGACTGTACTAATTTAAAGGTCCCAGGGTTGGACTGTAATAATTTAAAGGTCCCAGGGTTAGGGTTGGACTGTACTAATTTAAAGGTCCCAGGGTTGGACTGTACTAATTTAAAGGTCCCAGAGTTAGACTGTACTAATTTAAAGGTCCCAGGGTTGGACTGTACTAATTTAAAGGTCCCAGTGTTAGGTTGGACTGTACTAATTTAAAGGTCCCAGGGTTAGGGTTGGACTGTACTAATTTAAAGGTCCCAGGGTTAGGGTTGGACTGTACTAATTTAAAGGTCCCAGGGTTGGACTGTACTAATTTAAAGGTCCCAGGGTTGGACTGTACTAATTTAAAGGTCCCAGGGTTAGACTACTAATTTAAAGGTCCCAGGGTTAGGGTTGGACTGTACTAATTTAAAGGTCCCAGGGTTAGGGTTGGACTGTACTAATTTTAAGGTCCCAGGGTTGGACTGTACTAATTTAAAGGTCCCAGGGTTGGACTGTACTAATTTAAAGGTCCCAGGGTTGGACTGTACTAATTTAAAGGTCCCAGAGTTAGACTGTACTAATTTAAAGGTCCCAGGGTTGGACTGTAGTAATTTAAAGGTCCCAGGGTTGGACTGTAGTAATTTAAAGCTCCCAGAGTTAGACTGTACTAATTTAAAGGTCCCAGGGTTAGGGTTAGGGTTGGACTGTACTAATTTAAAGGTCCCAGAGTTAGGGTTGGACTGTTGTTATGTAAAGTGAATTCCCCACTGTAGGTCTCTTATTTAACTCCATGGTAATTAACCAATACAAAGTCTCCCACTACATCAAGCTAATTAACACCTTGCCACACGCTGTTAGAACATTCTGAAATCAGACAGAAACCAATCCGCATTGTTTACCGGAGGAACATTTAATATTTCTGCATGTTTGACATATTGAAATGTGAATGCTGTGGATCAGAGCCTTGCGGGCTAAGAATGCAACAGGGTACAGTTTGAGACTAGAGTTGGTTTCCTGCTATTTTATTAATTAAGAAAGGTTCACCGCCTGGTACGGCAACTGCAGTGACCGTAACCGCAGGGCTCTTCAGAGGCTGTCGCAGTTAGCCCAACGCATCACCAGGGGAAACTGATGATGGAGTCCCGATGGACGAGACATTGGCATCCCCCCCCTGTGGGAGACCTGGGTTCTGATCCCTCCAGTTACACAAACACACGTGTGATGTTGGGAAACCACATGTGATGTTGGGAAACCACGTGTGATGTTGGGAAACCACGTGTGATGTTGGGAAACCACGTGTGATGTTGGGAAACCACGTGTGATGTTGGGAAACCACGTGTGATGTTGGGAAACCACGTGTGATGTTGGGAAACCACGTGTGATGTTGGGAAACCACGTGTGATGTTGGGAAACCACGTGTGATGTTGGGAAACCACGTGTGATGTTGGGAAACCACGTGTGATGTTGGGAAACCACGTGTCTGAGTCATGTGAAACACTTTACTGTTTTTTTTCTCAGGTGAACATTTTTCACGGGAAACGTCAAGTGTACCGAAAACCATGTGTCTGACTCATGTCAAATGTAAAAAAAAAAAAATTCTTTCACAGTTTTCACAAGATTTCTTTAGGTACAGTTTTTTTAACATATTGTTTTAGGTACTGTGTGTGTGTGTGTGTGTGTGTGTGTGTGTGTGTGTGTGTGTGTGTGTGTGTGTGTGTGCGTGTGTGTGTGTGTGTAATGGTCGTCTCATTGGAAGATTTATTCTGAATCCAGAACGTGTGGAGGAGTAAATATTAGTCATCTGGGGGCAAACACACATCAGTCAACTTCATGGCTGATGATACATGACGTTGTGGAGAGAGAGGAGAGAGAGGAGAGGAGAGAGAGGGGAGGAGAGAGAGAGAAAGAGAGAGAGGAGAGAGAGGAGAGAGAGAGAAAGAGAGAGAAGAGGGAGAGAGAGAGAGGACGGTAGAGAGAGGAGAGAGAGGGCGGTAGAGAGATGAGAGAGAGAGAGAAGGAGAGAGACAGAGAGAGAAGAGGGAGAGAGAGAGGACGGTAGAGAGAGGAGAGAGAATGGAAGGAGAGGAGGGAGAGGGAGAGGAGGAGAGAGAGGGAGAGAGAGAGAGAGGGAGAGAGAGGGAGAGAGGAGAGCGAGTGGAAGGAGAGGAGCGAGAAAGGAGAGAGGAGAGAGAGGGGAGGAAAGAGAGAGAGAGGGGAGGAGAGAGAGGAGAGGAGAGAGAGAGGGAGGAGAGAGAGAGAAAGAGAGAGGAGAGAGAGAGAGAGAGGAGAGAGAGGACGGTAGAGAGAGGAGAGAGAGAGGGAGAGAGGAGAGAGAGTGGAAGGAGAGGAGAGAGAAAGGAGAGAGGACAGATGAGAGAGAGAGAGAGGAAGAGGAGAGAGAGGACGGTAGAGAGAGGAGAGAAAGGGAGAGAGGAGAGAGAGTGGAAGGAGAGGAGAGAGAAAGGAGAGAGGACAGATGAGAGAGAGAGAGAGAGAGAAGAGAAGAGAGAGGGAGAGGAGGAGAGAGAGAGAGAGAGAGGAGAGAGAGGACGGTAGAGAGAGGGAGAGAGGAGAGAGAGGGAAGGAGAGGAGAGGAGAGAGAAAGGAGAGAGGACAGATGAGAGAGAGAGAGAGAGAGGAAGAGGAGAGAGAAAGGAGAGAGAGGAGAGAGAGAGAGAGAGAGAGAGAGAGAGACGGTAGAGAGAGGAGAGAGAGAGGGGAGAGGAGAGAGAAAGGAGAGAGGACAGAGGAGAGAGAGAGGGGAGAGAGAGAGAGGAGAGAGAGAGGGGGAGAGAGAGGACGGTAGAGAGAGGAGAGAGAGAGGGGAGAGGAGAGAGAAAGAAGAGAGGACAGAGGAGAGAGAGAGAGGGAGAGAGAGGCCTTTTCTCTCCTGGTCCATTTCTGGTCTGATATGATCATCCTTCATATGGATGGAGGCTTATCAAGTTATTATTGGGTGTGGAATACACACACACACACACGCATGCACGCACGCAAACACACACACACACACACGCACACACACACACACACACGCATGCACGCACGCAAACACACACACACACACACACACACACACACACACACACACACACACACACACACACACACACACACACACACACACACAGTTAGTTTTTTCTTTGTATTTTCTTCTACCAGATCTAATGTGTTATATTCTTCTACATTAATTTCACATTTCCACAAACGTCAAAGTGTTTCCTTTCAAATGGTACCAATAATATATATATCCTTGCTTCAGGTGCTGAGCTACAGGCTGTTAGATTTGGGTCCTGAGCTACAGGCAGTTAGATTTGGGTCCTGAGCTACAGGCAGTTAGATTTGGGTCCTGAGCTACAGGCTGTTAGATTTGGGTCCTGAGTTACAGGCAGTTAGATTTGGGTCCTGAGCTACAGGCAGTTAGATTTGGGTCCTGAGCTACAGGCAGTTAGATTTGGGTCCTGAGTTACAGGCAGTTAGATTTGGGTCCTGAGTTACAGGCAGTTAGATTTGGGTCCTGAGTTACAGGCAGTTAGATTTGGGTCCTGAGTTACAGGCAGTTAGATTTGGGTCCTGAGTTACAGGCAGTTAGATTTGGGTCCTGAGTTACAGGCTGTTAGATTTGGGTCCTGAGCTACAGGCAGTTAGATTTGGGTCCTGAGCTACAGGCTGTTAGATTTGGGTCCTGAGCTACAGGCAGTTAGATTTGGGTCCTGAGCTACAGGCAGTTAGATTTGGGTCCTGAGCTACAGGCAGTTAGATTTGGGTCCTGAGCTACAGGCTGTTAGATTTGGGTCCTGAGCTACAGGCAGTTAGATTTGGGTCCTGAGTTACAGGCAGTTAGATTTGGGTCCTGAGCTACAGGCAGTTAGATTTGGGTCCTGAGTTACAGGCTGTTAGATTTGGGTCCTGAGTTACAGGCTGTTAGATTTGGGTCCTGAGCTACAGGCAGTTAGATTTGGGTCCTGAGCTACAGGCAGTTAGATTTGGGTCCTGAGTTACAGGCAGTTAGATTTGGGTCCTGAGTTACAGGCAGTTAGATTTGGGTCCTGAGCTACAGGCAGTTAGATTTGGGTCCTGAGTTACAAGCAGTTAGATTTGGGTCCTGAGTTACAGGCAGTTAGATTTGGGTCCTGAGCTACAGGCAGTTAGATTTGGGTCCTGAGCTACAGGCAGTTAGATTTTGGTCCTGAGCTGCAGGCAGTTAGATTTGGGTCCTGAGCTACAGGCAGTTAGATTTGGGTCCTGAGCTACAGGCAGTTAGATTTGGGTCCTGAGCTACAGGCAGTTAGATTTGGGTCCTGAGCTACAGGCAGTTAGATTTGGGTCCTGAGCTACAGGCAGTTAGATTTGTGTCATTTTAGGAGAAAATTGGGGAAAAAAGGGTGCTGTCCCTAAGAAGTTTTAAGAAGCGAGATAACCCAGTCAAACATGAAATGGTTTAATATTCCAGATACTCATTTTAATTGAATTAATTTGGGAAGACATTGTAAAACGCTGATGGAGTCATAAACTACATGTTATAGCCTTCGTCCATCACTGTGATGTAAATTACGTGAGGGTGATTGCTCACGGTGTGTGTGTGTGTGTGTGTGTGTGTGTGTGTGTGTGTGTGTGTGTGTGTGTGTGTGTGTGTGTGTGTGTGTGTGTGTGTGTGTGTGTGTGTGTATGTGTGTGTGTGTGTGTGTGTGTGTGTGTGTGTGTGTGTGTGTGTGTGTGTGTGTGTGTGTGTGTATGTGTGTGTGTGTGTGTGTGTGTGTGTGTGTGTGTGTGTGTGTGTGTGTGTGTGTGTGTGTGTGTGTCTGATATGTAAATTGTGTGAGGCTAATTGCTCAATGATGCCTCTTGCCAGGAACACGACTCTGATAAAATAACGTGATTGGCTCCAGAAGGGCAACTAGCTGGACTAGAAAAGGGAAACAGAGAACAGATACGGGCTGCGTCCCAATTGGCATTTATTACATCTATAGTGCACTAGATTTGAGTTTGCTAGTGAAAGAGAACAGATAAATATCTCAAGACTCTTTACACTGACACCTGGTTCACCACACTGACACCTGGTTCACTACACTGACACCTGGTTCACCACACTGACACCCGGTTCACCACACTGACACCTGGTTCACTACACTGACACCCGGTTCACTACACTGACACCCGGTTCACTACACTGACACCCGGTTCACTACACTGACACCTGGTTCACTACACTGACACCTGGTTCACTACACTGACACCTGGTTCACCACACTGACACCCGGTTCACCACACTGACACCTGGTTCACTACACTGACACCTGGTTCACTACACTGACACCTGGTTCACCACACTGACACCCGGTTCACCACACTGACACCTGGTTCACTACACTGACACCTGGTTCACCACACTGACACCTGGTTCACCACACTGACACCCGGTTCACCACACTGACACCTGGTTCACCACACTGACACCTGGTTCACTACACTGACACCTGGTTCACTACACTGACACCTGGTTCACTACACTGACACCTGGTTCACCACACTGACACCTGGTTCACCACACTGACACCTGGTTCACCACACTGACACCCGGTTCACTACACTGACACCCGGTTCACCACACTGACACCCGGTTCACCACACTGACACCTGGTTCACCACACTGACACCCGGTTCACCACACTGACACCCGGTTCACTACACTGACACCCGGTTCACTACACTGACACCCGGTTCACTACACTGACACCTGGTTCACCACACTGACACCTGGTTCACTACACTGACACCTGGTTCACCACACTGACACCCGGTTCACCACACTGACACCTGGTTCACTACACTGACACCTGGTTCACCACACTGACACCTGGTTCACCACACTGACACCTGGTTCACCACACTGACACCCGGTTCACCACACTGACACCTGGTTCACTACACTGACACCCGGTTCACTACACTGACACCCGGTTCACTACACTGACACCCGGTTCACCACACTGACACCCGGTTCACTACACTGACACCTGGTTCACCACACTGACACCCGGTTCACCACACTGACACCCGGTTCACTACACTGACACCCGGTTCACTACACTGACACCCGGTTCACCACACTGACACACGGTTCACTACACTGACACCCGGTTCACCACACTGACACCCGGTTCACTACACTGACACCCGGTTCACCACACTGACACCTGGTTCACCACACTGACACCCGGTTCACTACACTGACACCCGGTTCACTACACTGACACCCGGTTCACCACACTGACACACGGTTCACTACACTGACACCCGGTTCACCACACTGACACCCGGTTCACTACACTGACACCCGGTTCACCACACTGACACCTGGTTCACCACACTGACACCCGGTTCACCACACTGACACCCGGTTCACTACACTGACACCCGGTTCACCACACTGACACCTGGTTCACTACACTGACACCCGGTTCACTACACTGACACCTTCACCACACTGACACCTGGTTCACCACACTGACACCTGGTTCACTACACTGACACCCGGTTCACTACACTGACACCCGGTTCACCACACTGACACCTGGTTCACTACACTGACACCTGGTTCACCACACTGACACCCGGTTCACCACACTGACACCTGGTTCACTACACTGACACCCGGTTCACCACACTGACACCCGGTTCACCACACTGACACCTGGTTCACTACACTGACACCCGGTTCACTCTGGACCTCACGGTTCACTCTGGACCTCACGGTTCACTCCACTGACACCCGGTTCACTACACTGACACCCGGTTCACTACACTGACACCCGGTTCACTACACTGACACACGGTTCACTACACTGACACCCGGTTCACTCTGGACCTCACGGTTCACTACACTGACACCCGTTCACTACACTGACACCCGGTTCACTACACTGACACCCGGTTCACTACACTGACACGGTTCACTACACTGACACCCGGTTCACCACACTGACACCCGGTTCACTACACTGACACCCGGTTCACCACACTGACACCTGGTTCACCACACTGACACCCGGTTCACCACACTGACACCCGGTTCACTACACTGACACCCGGTTCACCACACTGACACCTGGTTCACTACACTGACACCCGGTTCACTACACTGACACCCGGTTCACCACACTGACACCTGGTTCACCACACTGACACCTGGTTCACTACACTGACACCCGGTTCACCACACTGACACCCGGTTCACCACACTGACACCTGGTTCACTACACTGACACCTGGTTCACCACACTGACACCCGGTTCACCACACTGACACCTGGTTCACTACACTGACACCCGTTCACCACACTGACACCCGGTTCACCACACTGACACCTGGTTCACTACACTGACACCCGGTTCACTCTGGACCTCACGGTTCACTCTGGACCTCACGGTTCACTACACTGACACCCGGTTCACTACACTGACACCCGGTTCACTACACTGACACCTTCACTACACTGACACACGGTTCACTACACTGACACCCGGTTCACTCTGGACCTCACGGTTCACTACACTGACACCCGGTTCACTACACTGACACCGGTTCACTACACTGACACCCGGTTCACTACACTGACACACGGTTCACTACACTGACACCCTTTTCACTACACTGACACCTGGTTCACTACACTGACACCCGGTTCACTACACTGACACCCGGTTCACTCTGGACCTCACGGTTCACTCTGGACCTCACGGTTCACTCTGGACCTCACGGTTCACTACACTGACACCCGGTTCACTACACTGACACCTGGTTCACTCTGACACCCGGTTCACTACACTGACACCCGGTTCACTCTGAAGCTCACGGTTCACTACACTGACACCCGGTTCACTCTGACACCTGGTTCACTACACTGACACCCGGTTCACTACACTGACACCCGGTTCACTCTGAACCTCACGGTTCACTACACTGACACCCGGTTCACTCTGAACCTCACGGTTCACTCTGAAGCTCACGGTTCACTACACTGACACATGGTTCACTACACTGACACCCGGTTCACTCTGAACCTCACGGTTCACTACACTGAATCACTGAATCATGAGGGTGGAAAAATATATTGAGAAACATCTCAAGACATCAGTCAGGAAATGAAAGCTTGGTCACAAATGGGTCTTCCAAATGGGCAATGACCCCAAGCATAGTTCCAAAATTGTGGCAAAATTGCTTAAGGACAACAAAGTCAAGGTATTGGAGTGGCCATCACAAAGCCCCCACCTCAATCCTATAGAAAATGTGTGGGCAGAACTGAAAAAGTGTGTACAAGCAAGGAGGCCTACAAACCTGACTCAGTTACACCAGCTCTGTCAGGAGGAATGTGCCTAATTGTGGAATGCTACCCGAAACGTTAGACCCAAGTTAAACAATTTAAATGCAATGCTACCAAATACTAATTGAGTGTATGTGAACTTCTGACCCACTGGGAATGTGATGAAAGAAATAAAATCTGAAATGAATCATTCTCTCTACTATTATTCTAACATTTCACATTCTTAAAATAAAGTGGTGATCCTAACTGACCTAAGACAGGGGATTTTTATGTGGATTAAACTGAGTTTAAACTTATTTGGCTAAGGTGTATGTAAACTTCCAGCTTCAACTGTATATACAGTATATAAACTCAGCAAAAAATAAACATCCCCTTTTCAGGACTTTCAAAGATAATTTGTAAATATCCAAATAGATCTTCATTATAAAGGGTTTAAACACTGTTTACCATGTTTGTTCAATGACCCATAAACAATAAATGAACATGCACCTGTGGAACGGTCGTTAAGACACTAACAGCTTACAGACGGTAGGCAATTAAGGTCACAGTCATGAAAACTTAGGACCCGAAAGAGGCCTTTCTACAGACTCTGACAAACACCAAAAGAAAGATACCCAGGGTCCCTGCTCATCTGTGTGCTCATCTGTGTGAATTGCAATGTCTGCACTGTGAGAAGTCTAAGACAGCGCTACAGGGAGACAGGACTGATAGCTGATTGTCCTCGTAGTGGCAGACCACGTGTAACAACACCTGTACAGTGTCGGTACATCTGAACATCACACCTGCGGGACAGGTACAGGATGGCAACAACAACTGCCCGATTTACAACAGGAATGCACAATCCCTCCATCAGTGCTCAGACTGTCCGCAATAGGCTGAGAGAGGCTGGACTTAGGGCTTGTGGCCTGTTGTAAGGTAGGTCCTCACCAGACATTACCAGCAACAATGTCGCCTTATGGGCACACCCACCATCACTGGACCAGACAGGACTGGAAAAAAGTGCCCGTCACATGGTTTTGTCTCACCAGGGGTGATGGTCTGCTTCGCGTTTATCGTCGAAGGAATGAGCGTTACACCGAGGCCTGTACAACTGGGCCAATGGCAAAATAACAAGTATGCTGCTCCAGACTCAATGTACAGAATGTAGAACTGACCTTCCACAGATTGTAAACAGTTATTGAACTGAAACCCAACTCCTATTTTCATTGACAATTATCCCTAATGATCATTAGTTCTAATACACTCATCTTCTCCTCCTCTGCGTTGCGTATTTATCTTCAAAATATTCTTAGAAGGTTAAGAGATGTTCTGTAGTGCTGATGATTGGAAAACTCAGCCAGCTCTATATTATCCATCTCGTCGTTCAGCCACGACTCGGTTAAACATAAGATATTACAGTTTTTAATGTCCCGTTGGTAGAATAGTCTTGATCAGAACTCATCCAGTTTATTCTCCAATGATTGCACGTTGGCTAATATGACTGATGGTAGAGGCGGGTTACCCACTCTCCGTCTGATCCTTACAAGGCACCTCGACCTACGTTCCCTATATCTCCATCTCTGCGAATGATTTTGGCCTTGTAGGGTGTCTGAATTAAATCTTTCGCTCGTTCAAGAAAAACTCGTCAGAGAAAAAATATTTGTCCAGTACGAGGTGAGTAATCGCTTTTCTGATAACTATAAGCAATTTTTGGTCATAAGAGACAGTGGCAGAAACATTATGTACAAAATAAGTTACAAATAACGTGAAAAACACACAATTGGTTAGGAGTCCGTAAAACGGCAGCCATCTCCTCCGGGGACCATTTTCATTTTCATCGTGCTGAGATGTCTCTAGTTAGGTTTCAGCCAATCACCTCCTGAGGTTTCGGTTCCCTTAGTGCTGCTGAATGTCTATTTGATTTGTGCACTGACCTGCAAGGAGTCTGTTAAGTGGTGTGTGTGTGTGTGTGTGTGTGCGTGTGTGTGTGTGTGTGCGTGTGTGTGTGCTTCCGTGAGTGTGTGTGTTGTAAGTACACTGTTTGTCCCTGGCAGTATAAACCAATTTTCTGTACATCAAGCTTTCACTATAGTTTATAGCAGTGTGTGACCAGAATAAACACTGTGATAAACAATCATTTACTCTTTTGAAGAAACTCACGTCTTTAACCTCATTAACCTGCCTCGTATGGGACTCAAGAGGTTGAAACCTAGCTGTCAGAGAATGACATCACGAGTTCAGGGGTTGTCTTGAAGATGTAAAAACTGTGCTCAATACCCTTAATTTAAATGATTACTTCATTTCCATTTTCTTGTCATCATAGTCC
>NC_056436.1:87746583-87776583 GCF_018296145.1 Oncorhynchus tshawytscha | reverse complement strand
TCCTCTCCTCTCTCTCCTCTCCTCTCCTCTCTTCTCTCCTCTCCCCCCCCCTCCTGCCCTCTCCTCTCCCCCTCCTGCCCTCTCCTCTCCCCATCTCCTCCCCTCCTCTCTAATGATCTGAGTTGTAGGGTGGACAGACATCAGAGCACTTTTCTTCTCTTCTTGTCCTGTCCCCCTCTCATCCTGTCCTCTCCTCCCCTTACCTCTCCTCTTCTCCCCTTACCTCTCTTCTCATCCCCTCTCTCATCCTGTCCTCTCCTCCCCTTACCTCTCCTCCCCTCTCCTCTCCTCTCCCCTCTCCTCTCCTCTCATCCCCTCTCTCCCTGTCCTCTCCCCTCCCTCTCTCATCCCTGTCCTCTCCTCCCCTCTCATCCTGTCCTCTCCTCCCCTCCTCTCCTCTCCTCTCCTCTCCTCTCATCCCCTCTCATCCTGTCCTCTCCTCCCATTACCTCTCCTCTCCTCCCCTCTCTCATCCTGTCCTCTCCTCCCATTACCTCTCCTCTCCTCCCCTCTCCTCTCCTCTCTCATCCTGTCCTCTCCTCCCATTACCTCTCCTCTCATCCCCTCATTCTCCTCCTCTCCTCTCCTCAGTCAGTCAGTCAGTCAGTCAGTCAGTCAGTCAGTCAGTCAGCTGTGATCTTTAAAGCTCAGAGATTAATAGCAGGAGAGTCTCCGTCCTGAGATAGTGCTCAGGGTTAACCCAGAGAAAGACTACGGCTAGTCAATGAAAACCCTCAGTAGCTTCAGCTTTGAGTTATTTCAGTGTGAGTGGGAGTGTCTGAACAAGAAACCAAGACACAATGCCCCCTACTCAATGGAGACATTGTGTGTTTGCCATGTACCGTTGTTGTTAACAGTAACAAAGACACAGGGCAGAGGTAAATTCACCTCACTGAATTCGGGAGAGTACAGCCAGTCTTCTCCACTCTAAAACCAATGTAACAGCAAGTTCTCTCAATCAAAAGGCCCAGGAAGACATTGTAAAAAATCATCAGATTCAGGGTATTCTACCTATTGACAGTTTGTAGTACTATTGTGTTGGACTGCATTTACGAGTCTCTCTATTGACTGTCTTTAACAAATGGTTTCGGGGCATATAAGTTAATACAACTATTGCATTTGTTTGTCTTTTCAACAAAAATATTTTTCTTTCTCTTTTCTTTTTGTCTCCCAGTTGGTTCGGAGCACGTTGCCACGGTGACACTTCCTGCCTCCTTCAACGATCTGTTACCTCACTTCCTGGTGGAGCCTGACGATGAGTACATAGTGAAGAACAAGCCCGTCACCCTGACCTGTCGCTCCACCCCGGCAACACAGATCTACTTCAAATGTAACGGGGAGTGGGTCCATCAAGATGATCACCTGATCGACCGCACCGTGGACCCTGCTACAGGTAAACCAATTACTAGGTCATTCAGCAGAGGCTTTTATCAGACTCACAGATTCCTAACACTTAGTATTTGCTTGTACATTGAATGAAAGTAATCTCACAGCAATATTGTTTCAACATACAAGTAGATTACATTGATTTATACCACAGCCACATGGCTCTTAGTGCCTGGAACAATGACAATGGCATGCTTTACAGAGCGTGCCACCTCCCCCACCTCCTGCCACCTCCTCCACCTTCATCACCTCCTCCTCCAACTCTTGCCAACTCCTCCTCCTCCAGCTCCTCCACCTCCTCCACCTTCATCACCTCCTCCACCTCCTCCTCCACCTCCTGCCACCTCCTCCACCTTCATCACCTCCTCCTCCACCTCTTGCCAACTCCTCCTCCTCCAGCTCCTCCACCTCCTCCACCTTCATCACCTCCTCCACCTCCTCCTCCACCTCCTGCCACCTCCTCCTCCACCTCCTCCACCGCCTCCACCTCATCCACCTCCTCCTCCTCATCTACCTCCTCCCCCTCCTCCACCTCATCCACCTCCTCCACCTCCTCCACATCCTCATCCACCTCCTCCACCCTCCGCCTTATCCACCTCCTCCTCCTCATCCACCTCCTCCATCTCCTCCATCTCCTCCACCTATGCCACCTCCTCCATCTCCTCCACCTCCGCCACCTCTGCCACCTCCTCCATCTCCGCCACCTCCTCCACCTTTGTCACCTCATCCACCTCCTCCATCTCCTCCAAATCCTGCCACCTCCTGCCACCTCCTCCACCTTATCCACCTCCTCCTCCTCCTCCTGCCACCTCCTCCATGTCCTCCACCTCCTCCACCTTCATCACCTCCTCATCCACCTCCTCCACCTCCTGCCACCTCCTCCTCCTCCAGCTCCTCCACCTCCTCCACCTTCATCACCTCCTCCACCTCCTCCACCTCATGCCACCTCCTCCTCCACCTCCTCCACTGCCTCCACCTCATCCACCTTATCCACCTCCTCCTCCTCATCCACCTCCTCCCCCTCCTCCACCCCTCCACCACCTCCTCCACCTCCTCATCCACCTCCTCCACCCCCTCCGCCTTATCCACCTCCACCTCATCCACCTCCTCCACCCCCTCCGCCTTATCCACCTCCTCCTCATCCACCTCCTCCATCTCCTCCACCACCTCCTCCATCTCCTCCACCTCCTCCATCTCTGCCATCTCCTTCCACCTCCTCCATCTCCTGCCACCTCCTCCACCTCCTCCATTTCTTGCCACCTCCTCCACCTACTCCAGCATCTCCTCCACCTCCTCCATCTCCTGCACCTCCTCCATCTCCTCCACCTCCTGCCACCTCCTCCATTTCCTCCTCCATCTCCTCCATCTCCTCCACCTCCTGTGACCTCCTCCATTTCCTCCACCATCTCCTCCACCTCCTCCAGCCCTAAGCGCTGCAGCTTGTTGTGACTGTCAGGTACACTCAGTCTAGTTGGGAACTGGTCCAGTGTTCTGGTGTTGGGTTGTATTACCTCCATCTCCATGGATACGTTGTGGGCTTGACAACCATGTATGTTTCAGTTGTCAAGGTAACGTTAACCACCTTGGTTCATCTCTTAGATGTATCCCTTTTCTCACCGTGGTAACCAGTTATCTGTTATACCATAATGTTAGTTTTCCTCTGGTCTGCCCTTCAACCCCCTGGCGGTGTCTGTCTCTGGGCCCTGTCACCAACTGCTCTCTCTCGACTCCTCCGCCGTCCGGCCGCACAGGACAGGATGAAATACAAGTCCTATTACAAGACTGCAGCTAATAATGCTTTATCAATTAGCAGGCGGTTCAAGGCTATTATAATCATCCAGGACTCTCCTTCCCTCTCCTCCCCTCCCGTCCCCTCTCCTCTCCTCCCCTCCTCCCTCCTATCCTATTCTCCCCTCCCATCCCCTCTCCTCCCCTCTTCCCTCCTATCCTATTCTCCTCTCCCATCCCCTCTCCTCTCCTATTCTCCCCTTCCGTCCCCTCTCCTCCTCTCCTCCCTCCTCTCCTATTCTCCCCTCTCCTCTCCTCCCATCCCCCTCCCCTCCACTCTCCTCCCCTCCTCCCTCCCTCCTCTCCTATTCTCCCCTCCCCTCCACTCCTCTCCTCTCCTCCCCTCCCCTCCCCTCCCCTCCACTCTCCTCCCCTCCCCTCTCCTCTCCTATTCTCCCCTCCCTTCCCCTCTCCTCTCTCCCCCCACTCTCCTCTCCCCCTCCCTCCCGTCCCCTCTCCTCTCCTCCCCTCCACTCTCCTATTCTCCCTCCACTCTCCTCTCCTCTCCTCTCCTCTCCTCTCCTCTCCTCTCCTCTCCTCCCCTCCTCCTCCCCCCCTCCCCCTCCACTCTCCTCCCCTCCCCTCTCCTCTCCTATTCTCCCCTCCCTTCCCCTCTCCTCTCCCCCCCTCCCGTCCCCTCTCCTCCCCTCCCCCGTCCCCTCTCCTCTCCTCCCCTCCCCCTCCCGTCCACTCTCCTCTCCTCCCCTTCCCCCTCCCCTCCACTCTCCTCTCCTGTTCTCCCCTCCCCTCCCCTCTCCCCCTCCCCCTCCCGTCCACTCTTCTCTCCTTCCCTCCCCTTCCCCCTCCCCTCCACTCTCCTCTCCTATTCTCCCCTCCTCCCCTCTCCCCCTCCCCCTCCCGTCCACTCTCCTCTCCTCCCCTTCCACCCTCCACTCTCCTCTCCTATTCTCCCCTCCCGTCCCCTCTCCCCCCTCTCCTGCTTCTCCTATTCCTTGCTGTTCATTAGAGCTCAGGGTTCTCAGGAATTTGAAGATAGCAGCGTATCAGCTTCGGCTTAAATTGTGTGCTGGACTGTTCTCCGATAGGCTGATAGCCCATTAAAGATCATGTTTAATTACTGCTCTGTTCAGCCACCCCATCCATTAGGAACTGAGGACTGTTAAATGTACTCCTAAATGTCCCTGTATTTTAGTAAGTAAAAATAGAAGACAGTTCAGTTTGCACAATTGTTCAACAACAAAATATCTAATTCATCCAAGTTACAATGTAAAATAGACAGACAGACAGAAATCCCGACACATACTGAAAACTCGACACAGGACAGAATCCCGACACAGGACAGAATCCAGGCAGGACAGAATCCAGGCAGGACAGAATCCACACACAGGACAGAATCCAGACAGGACAAAATCCAGACACAGGACAGAATCCAGACAGGACAGAATCCAGACAGGACAGAATCCAGACACAGGACAGAATCCAGACACAGGACAGAATCCAGGCAGGACAGAATCCACACACAGGACAGAATCCAGACAGGACAAAATCCAGACACAGGACAGAATCCAGACAGGACAGAATCCAGACAGGACAGAATCCAGACACAGGACAGAATCCAGACACAGGACAGAATCCAGACACAGGACAGAATCCAGACAGGACAGGTCTATGTTTGATCCCTCCTCTATTCCTATAATTAATCCTGCTGTATGTATTAAATAAATAAGATCTGCTTTCTCTAAACCCAGCTTCTCTTTCCCTCAGATAAAAAAAAACATGAATTACAAAATCGCATTAAAAACCACTCGGTCAATCAGGAAATACATATTTTATAAAGATGAAAACCTATAGTGGTTGATTCACTAATGGCACCCTATTCCCTATGAAGTGCACTACTTTTGCCCAGAGCCCTATCTATAAAGGCAATAGGGTTCTATTTGGGACTTTGGCCAGTGACACCATAATAACACAAGATTATTTAGATGTTTCAGGAAGTAATAGCTAGACGGTTTAAAAGATTTTTGAGCAGCATAACGTACGGTATTGATGGAGGCCAGACAGAGGGATCACCGTGACAATAAAGCGGGCAGGTTGTAAGAGGAAGGAAGGTCATATTCTCCCAGGGGGTGTCCCAAACGGTAAACTCCTTTTGACCCGTTGCTCCCCCCATAGACACTACATAAGGTATAGGGTGTCGTTTGGGATGCAGATTCTAGAGGACAGGACACGTTAGGAGTGGTACGGTATTAAATACGGTATTAAAATAGATCATACGACGAGACCACCATATACAACTGGAAAAAAACTCAGGCAGGAGGGACAGGGCATTCAGAAAGCATTCAGACCCCTTGACTTTTTCCATATTTTGTTACATTACAGCCTTATTCTAAAATACATTAAATCTGGGTGTTTTCGCTCATCAATCTACACACAATACCCCATAATGACAACGCAAAACAGGTTTATAGGCATTTTTGCAAATGTATGAAAAAAAATAATATATATAACATTTACATAAGTATTCAGAACCTTTACTCGGTACTTTGTTGGGTGTGATGCTACAAGCTTGGCAGACCTGTATTTGGGGAGTTTCTCCCATTCTTCTCTGCAGATTCTTTCAAGTGCTGTCAGGTTGGATGGGGAGTGTCGCTGCAGAGCTATTTTCAGGTCTCTCCAGAGATGTTCGATCGGGTTCAAGTCCGGGCTCTGGCTGGGCCACTCAAGGACATTCAGAGACTTGTTCCGAAAGCCACTCGTTTGTTGTTTTGGCTGTGTGCTTGGGGTTGTTGTCCTGTTGGAAGGTGACTCTTCGCCCCTGTCTGAATTCTTGAGCACTCTGGTGCAGGTTTTCATCAAGGATCTCACTGTACTTTGCTCCGTTCATCTTTTCCTCGATCCTGACTAGTCTCACAGACACTACCACTAAAAAAACATCCCCAGAGCATGATGCTGCCAACACCAACACCAAACTCCAAGCAGGCTGTCATGTGCCTTTTACTGAGGAGTGACTTCTGTCTGGCCACTCTACCATAAAAGCCTGATTGGTGGAGTGCTGGTTGTCCTTCCGGAAGGTTCTCCCATCTCCACAGAGGAACTCTGGAGCTCTGTCAGAGTGACCATCGGGTTCTTGGTCACCTCCCTGACCAATGCCCTTCTCCTCCGATTGCTCAGTTTGGCGCCCAGCTCTAGGAAGAGACTTGACTTGACTTCTTCCCGAGTGGAGTAGCGGTTTAAGGCACTGCATCTTAGTGCTAGACACGTCACTACAGACCCTGGTTTGATTCCAGGCTGTAACACAACCGGCCATGATTGTGAGTCCCATAGTGCGGCGCACAATTGGCCCAACCTCATCCAGGTTTGGGTTTGGCCGGGGTAGGCCGTCATTGTAAATAAAATAAAAATTCTTAACTGACTTGCCTAGTTAAATAAAAACAAAAGAATGATGACCATGGTGTTTTTGGGGACATTCAATGCTGCAGACATTTTTTGATACCTTCCCCAGATCTGTGCCTCTACACAATCCTGTCTTGGAGCTCTACAGACAATTCCTTCGACCTTATGGCTTGGTTATTGCTCTGACATTCACTGTCAACTGTGGGACCTTATATAGACAGGTGTGTGCCTTTCCAAATCATGTCCAATCAATTTAATTTACCACAGGTGGACTCCAATCAAGTTATAGAAACATCTCAAGGATGATCAATGGGAACAGGATGCACCTGAGCTCAATTTCGAGTCTCATAGCGAAGGATCTGAATTCTTATCTAAATAAGGTATTTCAGTTTTTTATTTTTAATAAATTAGAAAACACTTCTAAAAACCTGTTTTTGCTTTGTCACTATGTAGATTGATGAGGATATATAAGGCTGTAATGTAACAAAATGTGGAAAGTGTCAATGGGTCTGAATACTTTCCGAATTCACTGTATATGAGTATTGTGTCTACACTGCTCAAAAAAATAAAGTAGTGTGGTTTTCCACTTTAATTTTGAGTGTGACTCCAAATCCAGACCCCCATGGGTTGATAAATTTGATTTCTATTGATAATTTGTGTGTGATTTTGTTGTTAGCACATTCAACTATGTAAAGAAAAAAGTATTTAATAAGAATATTTCATTCATTCAGATCTAGGATGTGTTATTTTAGTGTTCCCTTATTTTTTTGAGCAGTGTGTATAACTCAGGCAGGAGGTATATGAGTCTTGTAACTATATAACTCAGGCAGGAGGTATATGAGTCTTGTAACTATATAACTCAGGCAGGAGGTTTATGAGTCTTGTAACTATATAACTCAGGCAGGAGGTTTATGAGTCTTGTAACTATATAACTCAGACAGGAGGTTTATGAGTCTTGTAACTATATAACTCAGACAGGAGGTATATGAGTCTTGTATCTATATAACTCAGACACGTTTATGAGTCTTGTAACTATATAACTCAGACAGGAGGTATATGAGTCTTGTAACTATATAACTCAGGCAGGAGGTATATGAGTCTTGTAACTATATAACTCAGACAGGAGGTATATGAGTCTTGTAACTATATAACTCAGACAGGAGGTTTATGAGTCTTGTAACTATATAACTCAGACAGGAGGTATATGAGTCTTGTAACTATATAACTCAGACAGGAGGTATATGAGTCTTGTAACTATATAACTCAGACAGGAGGTATATGAGTCTTGTAACTATATAACTCAGACAGGAGGTATATGAGTCTTGTAACTATATAACTCAGACAGGAGGTATATGAGTCTTGTAACTATATAACTCAGACACGAGGTTTATGAGTCTTGTATCTATATAACTCAGGCAGGAGGTATATGAGTCTTGTATCTATATAACTCAGGCAGGAGGTATATGAGTCTTGTATCTATATAACTCAGGCAGGAGGTATATGAGTCTTGTAACTATATAACTCAGACAGGAGGTTTATGAATCTTGTATCTATATAACTCAGACAGGAGGTTTATGAATCGTGTATCTATATAACTCAGCCAGGAGGTTTATGAGTCTTGTATCTATATACCTCAGACACGTTTATGAGTCTTGTAACTGTATAACTCAGACAGGAGGTTTATGAGTCTTGTAACTATATAACTCAGACACGTTTATGAGTCTTGTAACTATATAACTCAGACACGTTTATGAGTCTTGTAACTATATAACTCAGACAGGAGGTTTATGAGTCTTGTAACTATATAACTCAGACAGGAGGTTTATGAGTCTTGTAACTATATAACTCAGACAGGAGGTTTATGAGTCTTGTAACTATATAACTCAGACAGGAGGTATATGAGTCTTGTAACTATATAACTCAGACAGGAGGTTTATGAGTCTTGTAACTATATAACTCAGACAGGAGGTTTATGAGTCTTGTAACTATATAACTCAGGCAGGAGGTATATGAGTCTTGTAACTATATAACTCAGACAGGAGGTATATGAGTCTTGTAACTATATAACTCAGACAGGAGGTTTATGAGTCTTGTAACTATATAACTCAGACAGGAGGTTTATGAGTCTTGTAACTATATAACTCAGACAGGAGGTTTATGAGTCTTGTAACTATATAACTCAGACAGGAGGTATATGAGTCTTGTAACTATATAACTCAGGCAGGAGGTATATGAGTCTTGTAACTATATAACTCAGACAGGAGGTATATGAGTCTTGTAACTATATAACTCAGACAGGAGGTATATGAGTCTTGTATCTATATAACTCAGACAGGAGGTATATGAGTCTTGTAACTATATAACTCAGGCAGGAGGTTTATGAGTCTTGTAACTATATAACTCAGGCAGGAGGTATATGAGTCTTGTAACTATATAACTCAGACAGGAGGTATATGAGTCTTGTAACTATATAACTCAGGCAGGAGGTATATGAGTCTTGTAACTATATAACTCAGGCAGGAGGTTTATGAGTCTTGTAACTATATAACTCAGGCAGGAGGTATATGAGTCTTGTATCTATATAACTCAGGCAGGAGGTATATGAGTCTTGTAACTATATAACTCAGGCAGGAGGTTTATGAGTCTTGTATCTATATAACTCAGGCAGGAGGTATATGAGTCTTGTATCTATATAACTCAGGCAGGAGGTATATGAGTCTTGTAACTATATAACTCAGGCAGGAGGTATATGAGTCTTGTAACTATATAACTCAGGCAGGAGGTATATGAGTCTTGTAACTATATAACTCAGACACGTTTATGAGTCTTGTAACTATATAACTCAGACACGTTTATGAGTCTTGTATCTATATAACTCAGACACGTTTATGAGTCTTGTAACTGTATAACTCAGGCAGGAGGTATATGAGTCTTGTAACTATATAACTCAGACACGTTTATGAGTCTTGTAACTATATAACTCAGACACGTTTATGAGTCTTGTAACTATATAACTCAGGCAGGAGGTATATGAGTCTTGTAACTATATAACTCAGGCAGGAGGTTTATGAGTCTTGTATCTATATAACTCAGGCAGGAGGTATATGAGTCTTGTATCTATATAACTCAGGCAGGAGGTATATGAGTCTTGTAACTATATAACTCAGGCAGGAGGTATATGAGTCTTGTAACTATATAACTCAGGCAGGAGGTTTATGAGTCTTGTATCTATATAACTCAGGCAGGAGGTATATGAGTCTTGTAACTATATAACTCAGGCAGGAGGTATATGAGTCTTGTAACTATATAACTCAGACACGTTTATGAGTCTTGTAACTATATAACTCAGACACGTTTATGAGTCTTGTATCTATATAACTCAGACACGTTTATGAGTCTTGTAACTGTATAACTCAGGCAGGAGGTATATGAGTCTTGTATCTATATAACTCAGGCAGGAGGTATATGAGTCTTGTAACTATATAACTCAGGCAGGAGGTATATGAGTCTTGTAACTATATAACTCAGGCAGGAGGTATATGAGTCTTGTAACTATATAACTCAGGCAGGAGGTATATGAGTCTTGTATCTATATAACTCAGGCAGGAGGTATATGAGTCTTGTAACTATATAACTCAGGCAGGAGGTATATGAGTCTTGTAACTATATAACTCAGACACGTTTATGAGTCTTGTAACTATATAACTCAGACACGTTTATGAGTCTTGTATCTATATAACTCAGACACGTTTATGAGTCTTGTAACTGTATAACTCAGGCAGGAGGTATATGAGTCTTGTAACTATATAACTCAGACACGTTTATGAGTCTTGTAACTATATAACTCAGACACGTTTATGAGTCTTGTAACTATATAACTCAGGCAGGAGGTATATGAGTCTTGTAACTATATAACTCAGGCAGGAGGTATATGAGTCTTGTAACTATATAACTCAGACACGTTTATGAGTCTTGTAACTATATAACTCAGACACGTTTATGAGTCTTGTATCTATATAACTCAGACACGTTTATGAGTCTTGTAACTGTATAACTCAGCCAGGAGGTTTATGAGTCTTGTATCTATATACCTCAGACACGTTTATGAGTCTTGTAACTGTATAACTCAGACAGGAGGTTTATGAGTCTTGTAACTATATAACTCAGACACGTTTATGAGTCTTGTAACTATATAACTCAGACACGTTTATGAGTCTTGTAACTATATAACTCAGACACGTTTATGAGTCTTGTAAATATATAACTCAGACACGTTTATGAGTCTTGTAACTATATAACTCAGACAGGAGGTATATGAGTCTTGTAACTATATAACTCAGACACGTTTATGAGTCTTGTAACTATATAACTCAGACACGTTTATGAGTCTTGTAACTATATAACTCAGGCAGGAGGTATATGAGTCTTGTAACTATATAACTCAGGCAGGAGGTATATGAGTCTTGTATCTATATAACTCAGGCAGGAGGTATATGAGTCTTGTAACTATATAACTCAGGCAGGAGGTATATGAGTCTTGTAACTATATAACTCAGGCAGGAGGTTTATGAGTCTTGTATCTATATAACTCAGGCAGGAGGTATATGAGTCTTGTATCTATATAACTCAGGCAGGAGGTATATGAGTCTTGTAACTATATAACTCAGGCAGGAGGTATATGAGTCTTGTAACTATATAACTCAGACACGTTTATGAGTCTTGTAACTATATAACTCAGACACGTTTATGAGTCTTGTATCTATATAACTCAGACACGTTTATGAGTCTTGTAACTGTATAACTCAGGCAGGAGGTATATGAGTCTTGTATCTATATAACTCAGGCAGGAGGTATATGAGTCTTGTAACTATATAACTCAGGCAGGAGGTATATGAGTCTTGTAACTATATAACTCAGGCAGGAGGTATATGAGTCTTGTATCTATATAACTCAGGCAGGAGGTATATGAGTCTTGTAACTATATAACTCAGGCAGGAGGTATATGAGTCTTGTAACTATATAACTCAGACACGTTTATGAGTCTTGTAACTATATAACTCAGACACGTTTATGAGTCTTGTATCTATATAACTCAGACACGTTTATGAGTCTTGTAACTGTATAACTCAGGCAGGAGGTATATGAGTCTTGTAACTATATAACTCAGACACGTTTATGAGTCTTGTAACTATATAACTCAGACACGTTTATGAGTCTTGTAACTATATAACTCAGGCAGGAGGTATATGAGTCTTGTAACTATATAACTCAGGCAGGAGGTATATGAGTCTTGTAACTATATAACTCAGACACGTTTATGAGTCTTGTAACTATATAACTCAGACACGTTTATGAGTCTTGTATCTATATAACTCAGACACGTTTATGAGTCTTGTAACTGTATAACTCAGGCAGGAGGTATATGAGTCTTGTAACTATATAACTCAGACACGTTTATGAGTCTTGTAACTATATAACTCAGACACGTTTATGAGTCTTGTAACTATATAACTCAGACACGTTTATGAGTCTTGTAACTATATAACTCAGACACGTTTATGAGTCTTGTAACTATATAACTCAGACAGGAGGTTTATGAGTCTTGTAACTATATAACTCAGACAGGAGGTTTATGAGTCTTGTAACTATATAACTCAGACAGGAGGTTTGAGTCTTGTAACTATATAACTCAGCCAGGAGGTTTATGAGTCTTGTAACTATATAACTCAGACAGGAGGTATATGAGTCTTGTAACTATATAACTCAGACACGTTTATGAGTCTTGTAACTATATAACTCAGACAGGAGGTTTATGAGTCTTGTAACTATATAACTCAGCCAGGAGGTTTATGAGTCTTGTAACTATATAACTCAGACACGTTTATGAGTCTTGTAACTATATAACTCAGACAGGAGGTTTATGAATCTTTTATCTATATAACTCAGACAGGAGGTTTATGAATCTTGTAACTATATAACTCAGACACGTTTATGAATCTTTTATCTATATAACTCAGACAGGAGGTTTATGAATCTTGTAACTATATAACTCAGACACGTTTATGAGTCGTGTATCTATATAACTCAGCCAGGAGGTTTATGAGTCTTGTATCTATATACCTCAGACACGTTTATGAGTCTTGTAACTGTATAACTCAGACAGGAGGTTTATGAGTCTTGTAACTATATAACTCAGACACGTTTATGAGTCTTGTAACTATATAACTCAGACACGTTTATGAGTCTTGTATCTATATAACTCAGACACGTTTATGAGTCTTGTAACTATATAACTCAGACAGGAGGTTTGAGTCTTGTAACTATATAACTCAGACACGTTTATGAGTCTTGTAACTATATAACTCAGACACGTTTATGAGTCTTGTAACTATATAACTCAGACACGTTTATGAGTCTTGTAACTATATAACTCAGACAGGAGGTTTGAGTCTTGTAACTATATAACTCAGACACGTTTATGAGTCTTGTAACTATATAACTCAGACACGTTTATGAGTCTTGTAACTATATAACTCAGACAGGAGGTTTGAGTCTTGTAACTATATAACTCAGACACGTTTATGAGTCTTGTAACTATATAACTCAGACACGTTTATGAGTCTTGTAACTATATAACTCAGACACGTTTATGAGTCTTGTAAATATATAACTCAGACACGTTTATGAGTCTTGTAACTATATAACTCAGACACATTTATGAGTCTTGTAACTACCATTCACTCATGGCGAGTGAGTCTGTATTTCTTAGTCACTGATTATTCAGTGTTTTCGTCAGTGCTGTTTATCTCCAGGTCATGGCATCTACCTGTTGTACTAGCCAGACTACTGTGCTGTTTATCTCCAGGTCATGGCATCTACCTGTTGTACTAGCCAGACTACTGTGCTGTATATCTCCAGGTCATGGCATCTACCTGTTGTACTAGCCAGACTACTGTGCTGTTTATCTCCAGGTCATGGCATCTACCTGTTGTACTAGCCAGACTACTGTGCTGTTTATCTCCAGGTCATGGCATCTACCTGTTGTACTAGCCAGACTACTGTGCTGTATATCTCCAGGTCATGGCATCTACCTGTTGTACTAGCCAGACTACTGTGCTGTTTATCTCCAGGTCATGGCATCTACCTGTTGTACTAGCCAGACTACTGTGCTGTTTATCTCCAGGTCATGGCATCTACCTGTTGTACTAGCCAGACTACTGTGCTGTATATCTCCAGGTCATGGCATCTTCCTGTTGTACTAGCCAGACTACTGTGCTGTTTATCTCCAGGTCATGGCATCTACCTGTTGTACTATCCAGACTACTGTGCTGTATATCTCCAGGTCATGGCATCTACCTGTTGTACTAGCCAGACTACTGTGCTGTTTATCTCCAGGTCATGGCATCTACCTGTTGTACTAGCCAGACTACTGTGCTGTTTATCTCCAGGTCATGGCATCTACCTGTTGTACTAGCCAGACTACTGTGCTGTTTATCTCCAGGTCATGGCATCTACCTGTTGTACTAGCCAGACTACTGTGCTGTATATCTCCAGGTCATGGCATCTACCTGTTGTACTAGCCAGACTACTGTGCTGTATATCTCCAGGTCATGGCATCTACCTGTTGTACTAGCCAGACTACTGTGCTGTATATCTCCAGGTCATGGCATCTACCTGTTGTACTAGCCAGACTACTGTGCTGTTTATCTCCAGGTCATGGCATCTACCTGTTGTACTAGCCAGACTACTGTGCTGTATATCTCCAGGTCATGGCATCTTCCTGTTGTACTAGCCAGACTACTGTGCTGTATATCTCCAGTTCACCATATATCTCTTTTACACTAGATAGACGACAGTAGAGTGTCTTGTGAAAGAGCACCATATCTCCTGATTATTCAGTGTTTTCATCATATCAGTCCAGCTGTATGCAATCATTTCAATCAGCAGCAGCAGAAGAAAATCACAATAATAATCATTCATTTTCATGAAGATGACAATCATCTGTGTGCGTTGAGACAGGAAGACAGGAATGAGGAACGCGTGTATTTTCCCACTTGAGAGACCCGGCGTTGTCGCGGCGTTGCCACGGGTGACGGAGACGGCAGCTTTCGGGACCACATTAACCGTCAACCCCATCAAGACGAAACACAAACACAATCAAATAAATCCCATCCTGTTTCTGTCTGTACAAGAAATCGTCTACTCACACTGCCAATCTCCTGTCTCTACAAAATGAATCTGATGAGAGATGGAGAGAGAGAGAGAGAGAGAGAGAGAGAGAGAGAGATCATTTTTAAAATCTCTATTTTAACAAGGAAGACAGAGACCTAGTTATTTCAATGAGAAACCCGCTGAAATAAAATTGTGATTAAATGCATCAGCGATGACCGGTGTCTGGATTAATTTGTTGTGGCAGAGAGGAGGAATTACAACCCTTCAGGGATTTGACAGTTTTCCAGGATTTTGTGTGGGTTCCCATTACAATCCCGAAAGAACGATGACATAATAATCAAATCAAATCAAATTGTGTTTTTCACATGCGCCGAATACAACAGTTGTTGACCTTACAGTGAAATGCTTCCTTCTTTAAGCTCTTAACCAACAATGCAGTTTTAAGAAAATATCTAAAAAAAAAGTAAGAGATAAGAATAACAAATAATTAAAGAGCAGCCGTAAATAACAATAGTGGGACTATATACAGGGGGTACCGGTACAGAGTCAATGTGGAGATTATATACAGGGTGTTACGGTACAGAGTCAATGTGGAGGCTATATACAGGGGGTACCGGTACAGAGTTAATGTAGAGGTTATATACAGGGTGTTACGGTACAGAGTCAATGTGGAGGCTATATACAGGGGGTATCGGTACAGAGTCAATGCGGAGGCTATATACAGGGGGTACCGGTACAGAGTCAATGTGGAGGTTATATACAGGGTGTTACGGTATAGAGTCAATGTGGAGGCTATATACAGGGGTATCGGTACAGAGTCAATGTGGAGGCTATATACAGGGGGTACCGGTACAGAGTCAATGTGGAGGCTATATACAGGGGTACCAGTACAGAGTCAATGTGGAGGCTATATACAGGGGGCACCGGTACAGAGTCAATGTGGAGGCTATATACAGGAGGTACCGGTACAGAGTCAATGTGGAGGCTATATACAGGAGGTACCGGTACAGAGTCAATGTGGAGGCTATATACAGGAGGTACCGGTGTCAAGGCAATTGAGGTAATATGTACATTTAGGTAGAGTTATTAAAGTGACTATGCATAGATAATAACAGAGAGTAGCAGCAGCGTAAAATAATGGGGCGGGTGGATGTAAATAGTCTGGTGGCCATTAGATGTTCAGGAGCCTTATGGCTTGAGGGTAGAAGCTGTTTAGAAGACTCTTGGACCTAGACTTGGCGCTCCGGTACCGCTTGCCGTTCAGTAGCAGAGAGGACAGTCTATGACTCGGGTGGCTGGAGTCTTTGACAATGTTTAGGGCCTTCCTCTAACACCGCCTGGTATAGAGGTCCTGGATGGCCTTAGTGATGAGCTTTGAGGGCACTGTGGTGTCGAACGCTGAGCTGTAGTCAATGAATAACATTCTCACATGGGTGTTCCTTTTGTCCCGGTGTGAAAGGAGAGTGTTGAGTGCAATTGAGATTGTGTCATCTGTGGATCTGTTGGGGCGGTATGCAAATTGGAGTGGGTCTAGGGTATCCAGGAGGATGCTGTTGATGTGAGCCATGACTAACCTTTCAAAGCACTTCATGGCTACAGACATGAAAGCTACGGGTCATTTAGGCAGGTTACCGTAGTGTTCTTGGGCACAGGGAATATGGTGGTCTGCTTGAAACATGTTGGTATTACAGACTCAGACAGGGAGAGGTTGAACATGTCAGTGAAGACACTTGCCAGTTGGACAGCGCATGCTCGGAGGTCACGTCCTTTTGATCCGTTTGGCCCTGCGGCCTTGTGGATGTTGACCTGTTTAAAGGTCTTACTCACATCCAATCAAATCTAATGTTATTAGTCACATGTGCCGAATACAACAGGTGTAGTAGACCTTACAGTGAAATGATAAATACAACAGGTGTAGTAGACCTTACAGTGAAATGCTGAATACAACAGGTGTAGTAGACCTTACAGTGAAATGCTGAATACAACAGGTGTAGTAGACCTTACAGTGAAATGCTGAATACAGCAGGTGTAGACCTCACAGTGAAATGCTGAATACAACAGGTGTAGTAGACCTTACAGTGAAATGCTGAAAACAGCAGGTGTAGACCTCACAGTGAAATGCTGAATACAACAGGTGTAGACCTCACAGTGAAATGCTGAATACAGCAGGTGTAGACCTCACAGTGAAATGCTGAATACAACAGGTGTAGTAGACCTTACAGTGAAATGCTGAATACAACAGGTGTAGTAGACCTCACAGTGAAATGCTGAATACAACAGGTGTAGTAGACCTTACAGTGAAATGCTGAATACAACAGGTGTAGTAGACCTCACAGTGAAATGCTGAATACAACAGGTGTAGTAGACCTTACAGTGAAATGCCTAATACAACAGGTGTAGTAGACCTTACAGTGAAATGCTGAATACAACAGGTGTAGTAGACCTCACAGTGAAATGCTGAATACAACAGGTGTAGTAGACCTTACAGTGAAATGCTGAATACAACAGGTGTAGTAGACCTTACAGTGAAATGCTGAATACAACAGGTGTAGTAGACCTTACAGTGAAATGCTGAATACAGCAGGTGTAGTAGACCTTACAGTGAAATGCTGAATACAGCAGGTGTAGTAGACCTTACAGTGAAATGCTGAATACAGCAGGTGTAGTAGACCTTACAGTGAAATGCTGAATACAACAGGTGTAGTAGACCTTACAGTGAAATGCTGAATACAGCAGGTGTAGTAGACCTCACAGTGAAATGCTGAATACAACAGGTGTAGTAGACCTCACAGTGAAATGCTGAATACAACAGGTGTAGTAGACCTTACAGTGAAATGCTGAATACAACAGGTGTAGTAGACCTTACAGTGAAATGCTGAATACAACAGGTGTAGTAGACCTTACAGTGAAATGCTGAATACAACAGGTGTAGTAGACCTCACAGTGAAATGCTGAATACAACAGGTGTAGTAGACCTTACAGTGAAATGCTGAATACAACAGGTGTAGTAGACCTTACAGTGACATGCTGACTTACTAGCCCCTTAACCAACAATGCAGATTTAAAAATACGGATAAGAATAAGTCATTAAAGAGCAGCAGTAAAATAACAATAGCGAGACTATATACAGGGAGAGCTAGGGAGAGCTACGGAGAGCGTGATCACACAGCCGTCCGGAACAGCTGGTGCTCTCGTGCATGTTTCGGTGTTACTTGCCTCGAAGCGAGCATAGAAGTAATTTAGCTCATCTGGTAGGCTTGTGTCACTGGGCAGCTCGCGGCTGTGCTTCCCTTTGTAGTCTGTAATAGTTTGCAAGCTGAAGCACCGAATAACTGAGGAATCCTGTTGAATATGGCCGGTGTCACAATAAACTTTGGCAAAGAAAAGTAATTAAATTGTTGCCAGCAGCACAGTTACAGTCACCAAAGCTCTGGATAACATGAAAACAGCCTAACCAGCTCTGCTACGATAAGTAAAATGGTCAGAGTGGGGTGTTCTGTCATTTGTGTCTGGAAGTAGCTAACAAGCTAGCCAACGTTAGCCAGTTAGCTTGGGTGCTTGACTGCTGTTTTGAGGTCAGAAAGGATCAACCCTACTGCTCCACCAGAGCGTCCAGTGTCTCTGAACAGACAATCTGACAACTATCTGGATTTACCAAACGCCCAAAGATTTGAATTTATGAACACACCTAAAATCATTAAATGTCTAGCTTGTCATTTGTTATGCTAACAAGCTAGCAAGAGGTTGCATAGCAACATCATTAACTTCCGGTAGAAAGGCGAAGAGCCAGTACGCTCAACTGAAACGATTCTGATAGTTTACAGTACACTAAAAGTAGGTAATAGTATATAGTATGTTGTTTATACTCATTAAGTATGTAGTATACAGTATGTTAGTATGGGTATTCAAACAGTGCAGGGTTTCAGCACAGGGTTTCAGCACAGGGTCTAATAGAACGAATACACGGCCAGCTATCATGTGAGATAATCACATTATGCACTATCAGTATCGGTTAATGTGGTGTCTTAGTAATGTGGTGCCTTAGTGTCTTAGTAATGTGTTGTCTTAATAATGTGGTGCCTTAGTAATGTGGTGTCTTAGTGTCTTAGTAATGTGGTGCCTTAGTGTCTTAGTAATGTGATGCCTTAGTAATGTGGTGTCTTAGTGTCTTAGTAATGTGGTGTATTAGTGTCTTAGTAATGTGGTGTCTTAGTAATGTGGTGTCTTAGGAATGTGGTGCCTTAGTAATGTGGTGTCTTAGTGTCTTAGTAATGTGGTGTCTTTGTAATGTGGTGACTTAGTGTCTTAGTAATTTGGTGTCTTAGTAATGTGGTGCCTTAGTAATGTGGTGCCTTAGTAAGGTGATGTCTTAGTAATGTGGTGTCTTAGTAATGTGATTCCTTAGTAATGTGGTTCCTTAGTGTCTTAGTAATGTGGTGACTTAGTGTCTTAGTAATGTGGTGTATTAATGTCTTAGTAATGTGGTGTCTTAGTAATATGGTGCCTTAGTAATGTGATGCCTTAGTAATGTGGTGTATTAGTGTCTTAGTAATGTGGTGCCTTTGTAATGTGGTGCCTTAGTAGTGTTGTGTCTTTGTAATGTGGTGTCTTAGTAATGTGGTGCCTTGGTAATGTGGTGCCTTGGTAATGTGGTGCCTTAGTAATGTGGTGCCTTAGTAATGTGGTGCCTTAGTAATGTGGTGCCTTAGTAATGTGGTGCCTTGGTGTCTTTGTAATGTGGTGCCTTAGTAACGTGGTGTCTTAGTATTTTGATGTCCTAGTACAATACTAGGGTTGATGGGTTCCCTCACTAGCAGTTTTTGGTTTGTTGATACAATTAATTGATTTTCACTATAATTAGTCATCAATATATTACTGTACTAACTGAGGGAAGGGACATTCCCTGCTTAATTTACTTATCAGGTTAGGTACACCATGAGACAGAGAGAGTGAGAGAGCGAGAGAGCGCGGGAGAGAGGGAGTGAGAGAGAGAGGGAGCGAGAGAGAGGGAGCGAGAGAGAGAGGGAGCGAGAGAGCGTGACAGAGAGGGAGCGAGAGAGAGAGAGCGCGAGAGAGAGAGAGCGCGAGAGAGAGAGACTCAGAGAGAGAGAGAGACTCAGAGAGAGACAGAGAGACAGAGAGACTCAGAGAGAGAGAGAGAGAGACAGAGAGACAGATAGACAGAGAGACTCAGAGAGAGAGAGAGAGAGAGAGAGAGAGAGCAAGAGAGACAGAGAGACAGAGAGAATAGTAAATCGTCTAACTGGTGATATGAATTGAGTAGCATGACGTTGTTGAAATTGCTTATGAGTATTAATAATACCTTAGGCTGGTATTCAATCAATTATGTTCTTCTGGGACACGCTACTGTAAAAATCGAACACTCCCTGGAAAATCTATCTGGATGTGATCGAATACTGACCTTTCATTTGTAACAGGCACTAACAGGCTTTAACGAGAACAATTCCAACCGTTTCGTAATATTCAATTCACATCAACAGTTAGACACTTTAATATTCTGTCTTCCTTAGAATAACGTTGCCGGGGGAGATGGTTGCCACGATCTCCTAACCAGTTGTGTATATTTTTATGTATATTTTTATGTATGTATATTTTTATATGTAACTTTCGTTTTTGTTACGTAAATGTTTCTGCCACCGTGTCTTATGACCGAAAATAGTTTCTTGATATCAGGACAGCGATTACTCACCCCCTACCGGAGGAATTCTTATTCTCCAACGAGTAGGACGGGGAAGGATCTATTTCAGACTCCCGACAAGGCCCTCATCCCCGTCATTCGCAGGAGAAAGAGAAGGAGATATCGGGGGATGGAGATTGGTGTGTCTTGTAAGGATCCAACGACGAGTGCGTAATCTGCCTTCACCATCGGTCCTATTAGCCAACGTACAATCAATGGATAATAAAATAGACGAAATACGATCACGTATATCCTACCAACGGAACATTAAAAATGTTAATATCTTATGTTTCACCAACTCGTGGCTGAACGACGACATGATTAACATACATCTGGTGGGTTTGAAGCTTTTTCGGCAGGGTAGAACAGCCGCCTCTGGTAAGACAAGGGGTCTATGTATATTTGTAAACAACAGCTTGTGCACAAAATCTAAGGAAGTCTATCACGTTTAATTTAAGACCCAGATGCAGACAGTGTCGAAGAAACAACCGTTTATTTCTAAAACAGGGGCAGGCAAATGAAAGGTCAAAGGCAGGCAGGGGTCAATAATCCAGAGAAGGGGCAAAGGGTCCAGAATGGCGGGCAGGCTCAGGGTCAGAGTCAGGCTCAGGGTCAGAGTCAGGCTCAGGGTCAGGCTCAGGGTCAGAATCAGGCTCAGGGTCAGAATCAGGCTCAGGGTCAGGGTCAGGGTCAGGGTCAGGGTCAGGGTCAGGGTCAGGGCAGGCAGGCAGGCAGGCAGGCAGGCAGGCAGGCAGGCAGGCAGGCTCAGGCCCAGGCTCAGGGTCAGAGTCAGGCTCAGGCTCAGGCTCAGGCTCAGGCTCAGGCTCAGGCTCAGGGTCAGGGCAGGCAGGCAGGCAGGCTCAGGGTCAGGGCAGGCAGGCTCAGGGTCAGTGTCAGGGTCAGGGCAGGCAGGCAGGCAGGCAGGCTCAGGGTCAGGGCAGACAGGCTCAGGGTCAGGGCAGGCTCAGGGTCAGGGTCAGGGGCAGGCAGGGTCAGGGTCGGGGTCAGGGTCAGGGCAGACAGAACGGTCAAAACTGGTGAGGACTAGAAAACAGGAGCAAGAAACAGACAGGAGCCGGGGAACAAATGCTGGTCGGTTTCACGAAATAAAAAATAACTGGCAACAGACAAACAGAGAACACAGGTATGCAGAGGATAATGGGGACAAATGGGCGACATCTGGAGGGGGGGGGGTAAAGACAAGCACAAAGACAGATCAGGGTGTGACAAAGTCTCAAGGTTTTGCTCGCCTGAGGTAGAGTATCTCATGATAAGCTGTAGACCACACTATTTACCAAGAAAGTTTTCATCTATATTCTTTGTAGCTGTCTATTTACCACCACAAGGCGATGTTGGCACTAAGACAGCACTCGACCAGCTGTATAAGGCCATAAGAAAACAGGAAAACGCTCATCCAGCGATAGCACTCCTAGTGGCCGGGGACTTTAATGCAAGGAAACTAATTCCTACCAGGGGGTTACATGTGCAACCAGAAGGAAATAAAATTCTAGACCACCTTTACTCAACACACAGAGATACATACAAAGCTCTCCCCCGCACTCCATTTGGCAAATCTGACCATAATTCTATCCTCCTGATTCCTGCTTACAAGCAAAAATTAAAGCAGGAAGCACCAGTGACTCAGTCAATTGGATAGTGGTCAGATGCTAAACTAGACTGTTTTGCTTGCACAGACTGGAATATGTCCCTTGATTCTTCCGATGGCATTGAGGAGTACACCACATTAGTCACTGGCTTTATCAATAAGTGCATTGATGACGTCGTCCCCACAGTGACCGTACGTACATATCCCAACCAGAAGCCATGGATGTCAGGCAACATTCCCACTGAGCTAAAGGGTAGAGCTGCCGCTTTCAAGGAGCAGGACTCTAACACGGAAGCTTATGAGATATTCCGCTATGCCCTCAGACGAACCGTCAAGCAGGCAAACCGTCAATACAGGACTAAGATTGACTCGTACTACACCAACGCTCCGACGCTCATCGGATCTGGCATGGCTTGCAAACAATTACAGACGACAAAAGGAAGCACAGCCACGAGCTGCCTAGTATCACGAGCCTACCAGAAGAGCTAAATTACTTCTATGCTCGCTTCGAGGCAAGCAACACTGAGGCATGCATGAGAGCATCAGCTGTTCGGGACCACTGTGTGATCACACTCTCTGTAGTCGATTTGGGCAAGATCTTTAAACAGGTCAACATCCACAAGGCCGCAGGGCCAGACGGATTACCAGGATGTGTACTCCGAGCATGCGCACGGCAAGTGGTACCAGAGCGCAAAGTCTAGGTCCAAAAGGCTTCTTAACAGCTTCTACCTCCAAGCCATAAGACTCCTGAACAGATAATCAAAGGGCTACCCAGACCCCTCTTTTATGCTGCTGCTACTCTCTGTTTATTATCTATGCATAGTCACTTTAACTCTACCTACATGTACATATTACCTCAATTACCTCGACTAACTGGTGCCCGAACCCATTGACTCTGTACCGGTACCCCCTGTATATAGCCTCCACATTGAGTCTATACCGGTACCCCCTGTATATAGCCTCCACATTGACTCTGTACCGGTACCCCCTGTATATAGCCTCCACATTGACTCTGTACCGGTACCCCCTGTATATAGCCTCCACATTGACTCTGTACCGTAACACCCTGTATATAGCCTCCACATTGACTCTGTACCGTAACACCCTGTATATAGCCTCCACATTGACTCTGTACTGGTACCCCCTGTATATAGCCTCCACATTGACTCTGTACCGGTACCCCCTGTATATAGCCTCCACATTGACTCTGTACCGGTACCCCCTGTATATAGCCTCCACATTGACTCGGTACCGGTACCCCCTGTATATAGCCTCCACATTGACTCTGTACCGGTACCCCTGTATATAGTCTCCACATTGACTCTGTACCGGTACCCCCTGTATATAGCCTCCACATTGACTCTGTACTGGTACCCCCTGTATATAGCCTCCACATTGACTCTGTACCAGTACCCCCTGTATATAGCCTCCACATTGACTCTGTACCGGTACCCCCTGTATATAGCCTCCACATTGACTCTGTACCGGTACCCCCTGTATATAGTCTCCACATTGACTCTGTACCGGTACCCCCTGTATATAGCCTCCACATTGACTCTGTACCATAACACCCTGTATATAGCCTCCATATTGACTCTGTACCGGTACCCCCTGTATATAGCCTCCACATTGACTCTGTACCGGTACCCCCTGTATATAGCCTCCACATTGACTCTGTACCGGTACCCCCTGTATATAGCCTCCACATTGACTCTGTACCGGTACCCCCTGTATATAGCCTCCACATTGACTCTGTACCGGTACCCCCTGTATATAGCCCCCACATTGACTCTCTACCGGTACCCCCTGTATATAGCCTCCACATTGACTCTGTACCGGTACCCCCTGTATATAGCCTCCACATTGACTCTGTACCGGTACCCCCTGTATATAGCCTCCACATTGACTCTGTACCGGTACCCCCTGTATATAGCCTCCACATTGACTCTGTACCGGTACCCTCTGTATATAGCATCCACATTGACTCTGTACCGGTACCCCCTGTATATAGCCTCCACATTGACTCTGTACCGTAACACCCTGTATATAGCCTCCACATTGACTCTGTACCAGTACCCCCTGTATATAGCCTCCACATTGACTCTGTACCGGTACCCCCTGTATATAGCCTCCACATTGACTCTGTACCATAACACCCTGTATATAGCCTCCACATTGACTCTGTACCGGTACCCCTGTATATAGCCTCCACATTGACTCTGTACCGGTACCCCCTGTATATAACCTCCACATTGACTCTGTACCGGTACCCCCTGTATATAACCTCCACATTGACTCTGTACCGGTACCCCCTGTATATAGCCTCCACATTGACTCTGTACCGGTACCCCCTGTATATAGCCTCCACATTGACTCTGTACCGTAACACCCTGTATATAACCTCCACATTGACTCTGTACTGGTACCCCCTGTATATAACCTCCACATTGACTCTGTACCGGTACCCCTGTATATAGCCTCCACATTGACTCTGTACCGGTACCCCCTGTATATAGCCTCCACATTGACTCTGTACCGTAACACCCTGTATATAACCTCCACATTGACTCTGTACTGGTACCCCCTGTATATAGCCTCCACATTGACTCTGTACCGTAACACCCTGTATATAACCTCCACATTGACTCTGTACCGTAACACCCTGTATATAACCTCCACATTGACTCTGTACCGGTACCCCTGTATATAGCCTCCACATTGACTCTGTACTGGTACCCCTGTATATAGCCTCCACATTGACTCTGTACTGTAATACCCTGTATATAGCCTCCACATTGACTCTGTACCAGTACCCCTGTATATAGCCTCCACATTGACTCTGTACTGTAATACCCTGTATATAGCCTCCACATTGACTCTGTACCAGTACCCCTGTATATAGCCTCCACATTGACTCTGTACCGGTACCCACTGTATATAGCCTCCACATTGACTCTGTACCGGTACCCCCTGTATATAGCCTCCACATTGACTCTGTACCGATACCCCCTGTATATAGCCTCCACATTGACTCTGTACCGGTACCCCCTGTATATAGCCTCCACATTGACTCTGTACCGGTACCCTCTGTATATAGCATCCACATTGACTCTGTACCGGTACCCCCTGTATATAGCCTCCACATTGACTCTGTACCGTAACACCCTGTATATAGCCTCCACATTGACTCTGTACCAGTACCCCCTGTATATAGCCTCCACATTGACTCTGTACCGGTACCCCCTGTATATAGCCTCCACATTGACTCTGTACCATAACACCCTGTATATAGCCTCCACATTGACTCTGTACCGGAACCCCCTGTATATAGCCTCCACATTGACTCTGTACCGGTACCCCCTGTATATAACCTCCACATTGACTCTGTACCGGTACCCCCTGTATATAGCCTCCACATTGACTCTGTACCGGTACCCCCTGTATATAGCCTCCACATTGACTCTGTACCCCCTGTATATAACCTCCACATTGACTCTGTACTGGTACCCCTGTATATAGCCTCCACATTGACTCTGTACCGTAACACCCTGTATATAACCTCCACATTGACTCTGTACCGTAACACCCTGTATATAACCTCCACATTGACTCTGTACCGGTACCCCCTGTATATAGCCTCCACATTGACTCTGTACTGGTACCCCTGTATATAGCCTCCACATTGACTCTGTACTGTAATACCCTGTATATAGCCTCCACATTGACTCTGTACCAGTACCCCTGTATATAGCCTCCACATTGACTCTGTACCAGTACCCCCTGTATATAGCCTCCACATTGACTCTGTACCGGTACCCCTGTATATAGCCTCCACATTGACTCTGTACCAGTACCCCCTGTATATAGCCTCCACATTGACTCTGTACCGGTACACCCTGTATATAACCTCCACATTGACTCTGTACCATAACACCCTGTATATAGCCTCCACATTGACTCTGTACCGTAATTCCCTGTATATAACCTCCACATTGACTCTGTACCATAACACCCTGTATATAGCCTCCACATTGACTCTGTACTGGTACCCCCCTGTATATAGCCTCCACATTGACTCTGTACCAGTACCCCTGTATATAGCCTCCACATTGACTCTGTACCGGTACCCCCTGTATATAGCCTCCACATTGACTCTGTACCGGTACCCCCTGTATATAGTCTCCACATTGACTCTGTACCGGTACCCCTGTATATAGCCTCCACATTGACTCTGTACCATAACACCCTGTATATAGCCTCCATATTGACTCTGTACCGGTACCCCCTGTATATAGCCTCCACATTGACTCTGTACCGGTACCCCTGTATATAGCCTCCACATTGACTCTGTACCGGTACCCCCTGTATATAGCCTCCACATTGACTCTGTACCGGTACCCCCTGTATATAGCCTCCACATTGACTCTGTACCGGTACCCCCTGTATATAGCCCCCACATTGACTCTCTACCGGTACCCCCTGTATATAGCCTCCACATTGACTCTGTACCGGTACCCCTGTATATAGCCTCCACATTGACTCTGTACCGGTACCCCCTGTATATAGCCTCCACATTGACTCTGTACCGGTACCCCCTGTATATAGCCTCCACATTGACTCTGTACCATAACACCCTGTATATAGCCTCCACATTGACTCTGTACCGGTACCCCCTGTATATAGCCTCCACATTGACTCTGTACCGGTACCCCTGTATATAACCTCCACATTGACTCTGTACCGGTACCCCCTGTATATAACCTCCACATTGACTCTGTACCGGTACCCCCTGTATATAGCCTCCACATTGACTCTGTACCGGTACCCCCTGTATATAGCCTCCACATTGACTCTGTACCGTAACACCCTGTATATAACCTCCACATTGACTCTGTACTGGTACCCCTGTATATAACCTCCACATTGACTCTGTACCGGTACCCCCTGTATATAGCCTCCACATTGACTCTGTACCGGTACCCCCTGTATATAGCCTCCACATTGACTCTGTACCGTAAGACCCTGTATATAACCTCCACATTGACTCTGTACTGGTACCCCCTGTATATAGCCTCCACATTGACTCTGTACCTTAACACCCTGTATATAACCTCCACATTGACTCTGTACCAGTACCCCCTGTATATAGCCTCCACATTGACTCTGTACTGTAATACCCTGTATATAGCCTCCACATTGACTCTGTACCAGTACCCCCTGTATATAGCCTCCACATTGACTCTGTACCGGTACCCCCTGTATATAGCCTCCACATTGACTCTGTACCGGTACCCCCTGTATATAGCCTCCACATTGACTCTGTACCGGTACCCCCTGTATATAGCCTCCACATTGACTCTGTACCGATACCCCCTTTATATAGCCTCCACATTGACTCTGTACCGGTACCCCCTGTATATAGCATCCACATTGACTCTGTACCGGTACCCCCTGTATATAGCCTCCACATTGACTCTGTACCGTAACACCCTGTATATAGCCTCCACATTGACTCTGTACCAGTACCCCTGTATATAGCCTCCACATTGACTCTGTACCGGTACCCCCTGTATATAGCCTCCACATTGACTCTGTACCATAACACCCTGTATATAGCCTCCACATTGACTCTGTACCGGTACCCCCTGTATATAGCCTCCACATTGACTCTGTACCGGTACCCCTGTATATAACCTCCACATTGACTCTGTACCGGTACCCCCTGTATATAGCCTCCACATTGACTCTGTACCGGTACCCCTGTATATAGCCTCCACATTGACTCTGTACCGTAACACCCTGTATATAACCTCCACATTGACTCTGTACTGGTACCCCTGTATATAGCCTCCACATTGACTCTGTACCGTAACACCCTGTATATAACCTCCACATTGACTCTGTACCGTAACACCCTGTATATAACCTCCACATTGACTCTGTACCGGTACCCCCTGTATATAGCCTCCACATTGACTCTGTACTGGTACCCCCTGTATATAGCCTCCACATTGACTCTGTACTGTAATACCCTGTATATAGCCTCCACATTGACTCTGTACCAGTACCCCCTGTATATAGCCTCCACATTGACTCTGTACCAGTACCCCTGTATATAGCCTCCACATTGACTCTGTACCGGTACCCCCTGTATATAGCCTCCACATTGACTCTGTACCAGTACCCCCTGTATATAGCCTCCACATTGACTCTGTACCAGTACCCCTGTATATAGCCTCCACATTGACTCTGTACCGGTACCCCCTGTATATAGCCTCCACATTGACTCTGTACCGGTACACCCTGTATATAACCTCCACATTGACTCTGTACCATAACACCCTGTATATAGCCTCCACATTGACTCTGTACCGTAATTCCCTGTATATAACCTCCACATTGACTCTGTACTGGTACCCCCTGTATATAGCCTCCACATTGACTCTGTACCAGTACCCCTGTATATAGCCTCCACATTGACTCTGTACCGGTACCCCCTGTATATAGCCTCCACATTGACTCTGTACCGGTACCCCCTGTATATAGTCTCCACATTGACTCTGTACCGGTACCCCTGTATATAGCCTCCACATTGACTCTGTACCATAACACCCTGTATATAGCCTCCATATTGACTCTGTACCGGTACCCCTGTATATAGCCTCCACATTGACTCTGTACCGGTACCCCCTGTATATAGCCTCCACATTGACTCTGTACCGGTACCCCCTGTATATAGCCTCCACATTGACTCTGTACCGGTACCCCCTGTATATAGCCTCCACATTGACTCTGTACCGGTACCCCTGTATATAGCCCCCACATTGACTCTCTACCGGTACCCCCTGTATATAGCCTCCACATTGACTCTGTACCGGTACCCCCTGTATATAGCCTCCACATTGACTCTGTACCGGTACCCCCTGTATATAGCCTCCACATTGACTCTGTACCGGTACCCCCTGTATATAGCCTCCACATTGACTCTGTACCGGTACCCTCTGTATATAGCCTCCACATTGACTCTGTACCGGTACCCCCTGTATATAGCCTCCACATTGACTCTGTACCGTAACACCCTGTATATAGCCTCCACATTGACTCTGTACCAGTACCCCCTGTATATAGCCTCCACATTGACTCTGTACCGGTACCCCCTGTATATAGCCTCCACATTGACTCTGTACCATAACACCCTGTATATAGCCTCCACATTGACTCTGTATCGGTACCCCCTGTATATAGCCTCCACATTGACTCTGTACCGGTACCCCCTGTATATAACCTCCACATTGACTCTGTACCGGAACACCCTGTATATAACCTCCACATTGACTCTGTACCGGTACCCCCTGTATATAGCCTCCACATTGACTCTGTACCGGTACCCCCTGTATATAGCCTCCACATTGACTCTGTACCGTAACACCCTGTATATAACCTCCACATTGACTCTGTACTGGTACCCCTGTATATAACCTCCACATTGACTCTGTACCGGTACCCCCTGTATATAGCCTCCACATTGACTCTGTACCGGTACCCCCTGTATATAGCCTCCACATTGACTCTGTACCGTAACACCCTGTATATAACCTCCACATTGACTCTGTACTGGTACCCCCTGTATATAGCCTCCACATTGACTCTGTACCGTAACACCCTGTATATAACCTCCACATTGACTCTGTACCGTAACACCCTGTATATAACCTCCACATTGACTCTGTACCGGTACCCCCTGTATATAGCCTCCACATTGACTCTGTACTGGTACCCCCTGTATATAGCCTCCACATTGACTCTGTACTGTAATACCCTGTATATAGCCTCCACATTGACTCTGTACCAGTACCCCCTGTATATAGTCTCCACATTGACTCTGTACTGTAATACCCTGTATATAGCCTCCACATTGACTCTGTACCAGTACCCCCTGTATATAGCCTCCACATTGACTCTGTACCGGTACCCCCTGTATATAGCCTCCACATTG
>NC_056436.1:87719083-87741583 GCF_018296145.1 Oncorhynchus tshawytscha | reverse complement strand
CCAAAATACAATACGACAGACCACGTATTCACCCTGCACACCCTAATTGACAAACAAACAAACCAAAACAAAGGCAAAGTCTAATCATGCCTTGTTGATTATTTAAAAGGCTATTTGCGAATGAGAATCTGCTATGCAAACTGATGGAAAGTTGTGTTGGGGGAAAAAACATGCAACATTATAAAATCCATATACACAAACAACAACTGTATGGTTAAAACTGGCAAAAAACACACCGATTTCTTTCCACAGGGCCATGGGGTGAGACAGGGATGCAGCTTGAGCCCCACCCTTTTCAACATATATATTAACAAATTGGAGAGGGCTCTAGAACAGTCTGCAGCACCCGGCCTCACCCTACTAGAATCTGAAGTCAAATGTCTACTGTTTGCTGATGATCTGGTGATTCTGTCACCAACCAAGTAGGGCCTACAGCAGCACCTAGATCTTCTGCACAGATTCTGTCAGACCTGGGCCCTGACAGTAAATCTCAGTAAGACCAAAATAAAGGTGTTCCAATAAAGGTCCAGACACCAGGACCACAAATACAAATTCCATCTAGACATCGTTGCCCTAGAGCACACAAAAAACTATACATACCTTGGCCTGAACATAAGCGCCACAGGTAACTTCCACAAAACTGTGAACGATGTGAGAGACAAGGCAAGAAGGACCTTCTACAAATCTACGCCATCAAAAGGAACATGAAATTCGACATACCTATTAGGATCTGGCTAAAAATACAGTTATAGAACCCATTCCCCTTTATGGTTGTGTGGTCTGTGGTCCGCTCACCAACCAAGAATTCACAAAATGGAACAAACACCAAATTGAGACTCTGCATGCGGAATTCTGCAACAATATATTTTGTGTATAACGTAAAACACAAAATAATGCATGCAGAGCAGAATTGCGCAAATACCCGCTATTTATCAAAATCCAGAAAATAAATTAAATTCTACAACCACCAGATTTGTGTCAGAGAGAGGTTTTTATTCTCTGTTTTGGTTAGGCCAGGGTGTGACGAGGGTGGGCATTCTAGTTTCTTTATTTCTAGAAGAGGACTGGCCACCCCACATAGCCTGGTTCCTCTCTAGGTTTCTTCCTAGGTTTTGGCCTTTCTAGGGAGTTTTTCCTAGCCACCGTGCTTCTACACCTGCATTGCTTGCTGTTTGGGGTTTTAGGCTGGGTTTCTGTACAGCACTTTGAGATATCAGCTGATGTACGAAGGGCTATATAAATAAATTTGATTTGATTGATTTGATTGTTTATTGTATTGTTTGTATGCCAATAAAGCCCCTTAAATTGATTTTCATCCCGTTTGTCCTCTTCTCGTCAAAATACAGTCTTCTTCTTCTTCTCTGATGTTACCTCTCTCAACATCGGCTGTTCTGTTCTGACTGGATTTATAATAGTGGATCTGTGAGGGGCAGGGAGGCAGGGAGGCAGAGGCAGGGAGGCAGGGAGGAGGGACATGACAGTTAAATAATCCACAGAGGGTTTTGATTGGCAGAGCAGCTGCCTATCAAAACAGGAGCTCAGTGGTTTGACAGGTACTGCTTTGTGTGTCTGGCCCCAAGGAACATCTCACCAGATGCATTTTCACAGTCAGTGTGCTCAAACAAATATCAAATCACAGCCCTCCTACAGTCACTAGCAGTAACTAGCAGTAACTAGCAGTAACTAGCAGTCACTAGCAGTCACTAGCAGTCACTAGCAGTCACTAGCAGTAACTAGCAGTAACTAGCAGTAACTAGCAGTCACTAGCAGTAACTAGCAGTCACTAGCAGTAACTAGCAGTAACTAGCAGTCACTAGCAGACACTAGCAGTCACTAGCAGTCACTAGCAGTCACTAGCAGTCACTAGCAGTCACTAGCAGTAACTAGCAGTCACTAGCAGTAACTAGCAGTCACTAGCAGTCACTAGCAGTAACTAGCAGTCACTAGCAGTCACTAGCAGTAACTAGCAGTCACTAGCAGTAACTAGCAGTAACTAGCAGTCAACCATGAGAGGAGAACTGGGTTGGGAAGGTGGATAATGTATTGTGAGAGAGAGAGAGAGAGAGAGAGAGGAAAAAAAGCCCCCTGGTGTCAATTCAGGTGGGATAAGTGTGTGTGTCACAGCTGTGTGTAAGTTGACTATGCAAACAATTGGTTACAATTTGGGGTTTTCAACACTTTAATGTTTCTTATAAAAAGAAGTGATTCAGTCAGTCAGTCAGGCCAGTACTTTAGTCTCCTCAACTTGTTCAACAGCCACACCATTCATTACCAGATTCAGGTCTAGAACATAAGGAATTATTTGTACCAAATACGATCGGAAGTTTACATTCACCATTCACATATATGTTACCTGATATCTGTTATCTGATATCTGTTATCTGATATCTGTTATCTGTTACCTGATATCTGTTATCTGTTATATGTTATCTGTTATTTGTTATCTGTTACCTGATATGTGTTAACTGATATATGTGATCTGTTATCTGATATCTGATACAGTTGAAGTCAGAAGTGTACATACACCTTAGCCAAATACATTTAAATGCAGTTTTTTCCACAATTCCTGACATTTAATCCTAGTAAAAACACCCTGTCTTGTACAGATGAATGTGGTACCTTCAGGCGTTTGGAAATTGCTCCCAATGATGAACCAGACTTGTGGAGGTCTACAATCTTTTTTCTAAGGTCTGATTTCTTTTGATTTTACCCTGATGTCAAGCAAAGAGGCACTGAGTTTGAATGTAGGCCTTGAAATACATCCACAGGTACACCTCCAATTGACTCAAATGATGTCAATTGGACTATCAGAATTTTACCTACTGAAATTGTGATACAGTGAATTATAAGTGAAATAATCTGTCTGTCAACAATTGTTGGAAAAATGACTTGTGTCAATGCACAAAGTAGATGTCCTAACCGACTTGCCAAAACTATAATTTGTTAACAATACATTTGTGGAGTGTTTGAAAAACTAGTTTTAATGACTCCAACCTAAGTGTATGTAAACTTCTGACTTCAACTTTAACTATGTATAAACAGGATACAGTGGTGGTCAGTGTCGCTTAAAACAATAAAACATGTTTAATGAGCACGGCCTTAATTCTGTTACAGCAGAAATACTTTTTTTTACTTGACTCTCATTCATTATTCCATTCACCCAGTTCAATTTAACATTGATATGTTTAGGTTACTGCATGATACTCACATGTTCCCTTTACCCAGCATGACGTTGCTACAACCTGGACTATGAAGTTCACAACGTACTGTAGGTGCAGGTCGAGAGACTTTTCAGTAATCAAGGTGACAGACAGTGACACATTCACACAGTCTTGCCTGCATCTAGAGTGTAAAATCATTAGTCCAACAGTTGCAAACAAGAGTTTCTATCTAGTTTCCATCTAATAGAACTAACACATTGGGCTCCCAAGTGGCATATCTCAGTGCTAGAGGCGTCACTACAGACCCTGGTTCGATTCCAGGCTGCATCACAACCGGTCGTGATTGAGAGTCCCATAGGGCGCCGCACAATTGGCCCAGTGTTGCCCGGGTTTAGGGTTTGGCCGGTTTCGGCCATCATTGTAAATAAGAACTTGTTCTTAAATTGACATGCCTAGTTAAATTTTTTAAAAAATACGAAAAGGGAAGGAAATAATTAAATAAAAAATGTGTTAACCCGTTACAATAGCACAGTTAATAAAACTAAAAAGCTTTTGTTTGATAGTGGAGAGGAGGACGAGAGTACGTGTCACGATCGTCATAATGATTGTCGCAGTGCGTAGAGTTCCAGATATTTTACTTAATAGAAACTCACCAAACAAAACAAACGAAACGTACCACGAAGCACAATGAGGAAAATGGGAAATATGGATCCCCAATCAGAAACAACGATAAACATCTGTCTCTGATTGGGAACCATACCAGATCAACATAAACCATTAATAACCTAGATGACCCACCCTAGTCACTATCACGCCCGAACCAACATAGAGAACTTAACAGCTCTCATGGTCAGGACGTGACAGTACCCCCCCCCCTCCCAATAGGGGAGGGTCCGGATGGGCATCTACCGTCGGGGGTGGCTCCGGGGCGGGGCGAAGTAGCCACTCCTCTCGCAGATACGACGTCTTCCTCCATGGCGGCTCTTGTGCAGGGATCATCGCCGGAAGCTCTGTACAGTGGATCCTCGTCAAAAGAACCGGACCATGGATCGTCGCCCGTGGCTCCGCACCATGAATCGTTTCTGGAGGAAACGGACCGTAGACCGTCTCAGGAGGTTCCGGACCGTAGACCGTCTCAGGAGGTTCCGGACCGTGGACCGTCGTTGGAGGTTCCGGACTGTGGACCGTCGTTGGAGGTTCCGGACCGTAGACCGTCTCAGGAGGTTCCGGACCGTGGACCGTCGTTGGAGGTTCCGGACTGTGGACCGTCGTTGGAGGTTCCGGACTGTGGACCGTCGTTGGAGGTTCCGGACTGTGGGCCGTCGCTGGAAGCTCTGGACTGGAAACTGTCGCCAAAAGCTCTGGACTGGGGATCGCACTGGAGGCCTGATGTGTGGGACCGGTACAGGTGGCACCGGGCTGTTGACACGCATCTCAGGGCGAGTGCGAGGAGCAGGAGCAGGAACAGGACGGACCTGACTGGGAACACGCACTTGAGGGAGAGTGCGAGGAGCAGGAACAGGACGTACCGGGCTGTGGAGACGTACTGGAGACCTGGTGCCGGCTTCAATTGTTCCGGAACTTTAACCCACTTCTCAGGACGAGTACAGGGAGCTGACTCAGGTGGCACCAGACTGACAACACGTTCCTTTATTCCAAATCCGTGCATCCTCCATCAACTCAACAACTCTCCCATTTCTCTCTACTCCAAATTCTCCTTCTCCCAGACTGGCTCTGGTTCACACCTCGGCTCTGCCGACTACTCCCCCCCAAAATATTGGGGTTTCTGTGGCCTACCTCCCCGACATCGTCTCTGTCCCTCCTTCGCTGCTTCCGCCTGCTTCCACGGCAGAATAGTGTCAAAATAGTGTCTGTGAGTATAAAATAACTGATATTGCAGGCGAAAACCTGAGAAAAATCAAACCAGGAAGTGTTCTCTATTTTGAAACCCCTGTCTTTCTATGCATCCCTATTGCCCGTTGAAAGGGATATCAACCAGATTTTTACAGTTTTGGAAACTTTAGAGTGTTTTCTATCCTAAGCTGTCAATTATATGCATATTCTAGCATCTGGCCCTGAGAAATAGGCAGTTTACTTTGGGAACGTTATTTTTCCAAAAATAAAAATAGTGCCCCCTAGCTTCAATAGGTTATTAACAACAAGCTAAAATGTGTTTTGCTATATTGCACTTGTGATTTCATGAAGATGAAATATTTTTATTAATTTAATTTGAATTTGGCGCTCTGCAATTCAGCCGTGGTTGACGAAAATGATCCCGCTAACGGGATGGGTGCATCAAGAAGTTAGCTCAGTGCGGATGTTGCCTGTAATTCCTGGCTTCTGGTTGGGATATGTACTTACTGTTACTGTAGGATGAGAGAAAGAGAGATTTGGAGAGCTAGATAGGGAGAGAGAGACAGAGACAAAAGAGAGACAGAAAGACAGAGACAGAGAGAAAGACAAACATGCATGGAGACACAGAGAGACAGAGACACAGAAAGACAGAGACACAGAGAGACAGACAGAGACAGAAAGAGAGAGAGAGTGATAGGCACACAGAAAGACAGATATACAGCAACAGAGACATGCAGACAGAGACAGATAGACAGAAAGACAGGGAGACAGGAAGACATAGGCACAGAGACACGAAGAGACAAAGAGAAAAATACAGACAGAGAGACAGAGAGACAGCAAAAGATAGACAAACAAACAGATACAGGGAGAAAGAGAGACAGACACAGGGATACAGGGAGAAAGAAACAGGGAGACAGATAGACAGGGAGACAGAGACACAAAGAGACAGACAGACAGTGACACACATAGATACAGAGAGACAGCGACAGATAGACAGAGAGACAGAGAGACCGACATAGAGAGACACTGAGACAGAGAGACATTGAGACAGAGAGACAGACACAGGGAGGCAGAGAGACAGATGGACAGACAGGAAGAGAGATGGAAAAATAGAGATGGGAAAGGCACAGAAAGAGAGAGTGGTAGTATGGAGGGATGGACACCTCTCAACTCCAGCTCAAACCTCAACTCCAGTGTAAAAGGAGGACCAGAACATAAACAGGTCTAATGTTTTAATTCCCTCCTCCTCCATTAAAACCCCAAAATGCATCTTGTTTCTACATTATGACTCAGTTGGCAGATGGTCTTATCCTGGGAGACGCAGCGTTACAACAAGACCGTATGAGCACGGAGGGAGGAGCAGCGTTTTACATAAAATAAATTACATTTCTTTGTCATTCATTAGACCTAACAGGTGTAAGATCAATATTTTCTGTGTCAAAATCAAGATATTCTGAGTCAAAATCAAGATATTCTGAGTCAAAATCAAGATAATTTGAGTTTCAGATATGTCTGCTATAGCATGCAGGTGCGCTATGGACATACATTAAATATGTAGCTCCATCCTGTCACGGGATTCTTCTGTTGAAGTAGAGGCAGACCAAAACGCAGCGTGGTTATTGTGATACATCTTTAATAAAGATGAAAATAGAACAATATACAAAAACAAGAGCCGTGAAAAACCGAAAACAGCCCTATCTGGTGTAACCAACACAAAGACAGGAACAATCACCCACAAAACCCAACACCAAACAGGCTACCTAAATGTGGCTCCCAATCAGAGACAATGACTTACACCTGCCTCTGATTGAGAACCATATCAGGCCCAAACACAGAAACAGACAAACTAGACATCCAACATAGAATGCCCACTCAGATCACACCCTGACCAAACTAAACATAGAAACATACAAAGCAAACTATGGTCAGGATGTGACACATCCTCATGTATGACGCCATCATGGTAATTGGTGTGTGATGAGATTTCAGTATGCCTCAGAAATGTGCTGAGTGTTCAGATATGTAGGTTTACCTTCCTTGGGCCGTCCACTACTGTATGCTGCAGGTTGTTTCTGGGAATGCTGTCAGTATGTGTGTGTGTGTGTTTGTGTCTCTATTGAATGTTTACATTTACAAACCCCTCCCTCAGATGACCTTAAACTCCCCTGCCTTCAGACTAAACCCTCTTCAGTCAGATTACCTTAAACTCCCCTGCCTTCAGACTAAACCCTCTTCAGTCAGATTACCTTAAACTCCCCTGCCTTCAGACTAAACCCTCTTCAGTCAGATTACCTTAAACTCCCCTGCCTTCAGACTAAACCCTCTTCAGTCAGATTACCTTAAACTCCCCTGCCTTCAGACTAAACCCTCTTCAGTCAGATTACCTTAAACTCCCCTGCCTTCAGACTAAACCCTCTTCAGTCAGATTACCTTAAACTCCCCTGCCTTCAGACTAAACCCTCTTCAGTCAGATTACCTTAAACTCCCCTGCCTTCAGACTAAACCCTCTTCAGTCAGATTACCTTAAACTCCCTGCCTTCAGACTAAACCCTCTTCAGTCAGATTACCTTAAACTCCCTGCCTTCAGACTAAACCCTCTTCAGTCAGATTACCTTAAACTCCCCTGCCTTCAGACTAAACCCTCGTCAACCAGAGTACCTTAAACTCCCCTGCCTTCAGACTAAACCCTCTTCAGTCAGATTACCTTAAACTCCCCTGCCTTCAGACTAAACCCTCTTCAGTCAGATGACCTTAAACTCCCCTGCCTTCAGACTAAACCCTCGTCAACCAGATTACCTTAAACTCCCCTGCCTTCAGACTAAACCCTCTTCAGTCAGATTACCTTAAACTCCCCTGCCTTCAGACTAAACCCTCTTCAGTCAGATTACCTTAAACTCCCCTGCCTTCAGACTAAACCCTCTTCAGTCAGATTACCTTAAACTCCCCTGCCTTCAGACTAAACCCTCTTCAGTCAGATTACCTTAAACTCCCCTGCCTTCAGACTAAACCCTCTTCAGTCAGATGACCTTAAACTCCCCTGCCTTCAGACTAAACCCTCTTCAGTCAGAGTACCTTAAACTCCCCTGCCTTCAGACTAAACCCTCGTCACCCAGATTACCTTAAACTCCCTGCCTTCAGACTAAACCCTCTTCAGTCAGAGTACCTTAAACTCCCCTGCCTTCAGACTAAACCCTCGTCACCCAGATTACCTTAAACTCCCCTGCCTTCAGACTAAACCCTCTTCAGTCAGATTACCTTAAACTCCCCTGCCTTCAGACTAAACCCTCTTCAGTCAGATGACCTTAAACTCCCCTGCCTTCAGACTAAACCCTCTTCAGTCAGATGACCTTAAACTCCCCTGCCTTCAGACTAAACCCTCTTCAGTCAGATTACCTTAAACTCCCTGCCTTCAGACTAAACCCTCTTCAGTCAGATTACCTTAAACTCCCCTGCCTTCAGACTAAACCCTCTTCAGTCAGATTACCTTAAACTCCCCTGCCTTCAGACTAAACCCTCTTCAGTCAGATTACCTTAAACTCCCCTGCCTTCAGACTAAACCCTCTTCAGTCAGATTACCTTAAACTCCCCTGCCTTCAGACTAAACCCTCGTCACCCAGAGTACCTTAAACTCCCCTGCCTTCAGACTAAACCCTCGTCACCCAGAGTACCTTAAACTCCCCTGCCTTCAGACTAAACCCTCGTCACCCAGAGTACCTTAAACTCCCCTGCCTTCAGACTAAACCCTCGTCACCCAGAGTACCTTAAACTCCCCTGCCTTCAAACTAAACCCTCGTCACCCAGATTACCTTAAACTCCCTGCCTTCAGACTAAACCCTCTTCAGTCAGATTACCTTAAACTCCCCTGCCTTCAGACTAAACCCTCGTCACCCAGAGTACCTTAAACTCCCTGCCTTCAGACTAAACCCTCGTCACCCAGATTACCTTAAACTCCCCTGCCTTCAAACTAAACCCTCGTCACCCAGATTACCTTAAACTCCCCTGCCTTCAGACTAAACCCTCGTCACCCAGATTACCTTAAACTCCCCTGCCTTCAAACTAAACCCTCGTCACCCAGATTACCTTAAACTCCACTGCCTTCAGACTAAACCCTTTTCAGTCAGATTACCTTAAACTCCCCTGCCTTCAAACTAAACCCTCGTCACCCAGATTACCTTAAACTCCTCTGCCTTCCAACTAAACCTTTGTCAGATGGAGAGTCAGCAGGGACCAATAGTGCCTACGTTAGAATGAAGGGAGAGAGAGCTATGGAGGCGGGAGGGAGGGAGGAGGGAGAAGGGAGGAGGGAGGGAGAGCGGTATGTAGGAGAGAGAGGGAGGAGGGTGAAGGGAGAAGGGAGAAGGGAGGAGGGAGGAGGGAGGGAGAGCGGTATGTAGGAGGGAGGGAGGGAGAAGGGAGGAGGGAGGGAGAGCGGTATGGAGGAGGGAGGAAGGGAGGAGGGAGGAAGAGCGGTATGTAGGAGGGAGGAGGGAGAAGGGAGGAGGGAGGAAGAGCGGTATGGAGGAGGGAGGAGGGAGAAGGGAGGAGGGAGAAGGGAGGAGGGAGAAGGGAGGAGGGAGAGGGAGGAGGGAGAAGGGAGGAGGGAGAAGGGAGGAGGGAGAAGGGAAGAGGGAGAAGGGAGAAGGGAGAAGGGAGAAGGGAGGAGGGAGAAGGGAGGAGGGAGAAGGGAGGAGGGAGAAGGGAGAAGGGAGGAGGGAGGAGGGAGAAGGGAGAAGGGAGAAGGGAGAAGGGAGAAGGGAGGAGGGAGGAGGGAGGAGGGAGAAGGGAGGAGGGAGAAGGGAGGAGGGAGAAGGGAGGAGGGAGAAGGGAGGAGGGAGGAAGAGCGGTATGGAGAAGGGAGAAGGGAGGAGGGAGAAGGGAGGAGGGAGAAGGGAGAAGGGAGAAGGGAGAAGGGAGGAGGGAGAAGGGAGGAGGGAGGAAGAGCGGTATGGAGAAGGGAGAAGGGAGGAGGGAGAAGGGAGGAGGGAGAGGGAGGAGGGAGAAGGGAGGAGGGAGAAGGGAGGAGGGAGAAGGGAGAAGGGAGAAGGGAGGAGGGAGAAGGGAGAAGGGAGAAGGGAGGAGGGAGAAGGGAGAAGGGAGAAGGGAGAAGGGAGGAGGGAGAAGGGAGGAGGGAGAAGGGAGGAGGGAGAAGGGAGAAGGGAGAAGGGAGAAGGGAGAAGGGAGGAGGGAGGAGGGAGAAGGGAGGAGGGAGGAAGAGCGGTATGGAGGAGGGAGAAGGGAGGAGGGAGGAGGGAGAAGGGAGGAGGGAGGAGGGAGAAGGGAGGAGGGAGAAGGGAGGAGGGAGAAGGGAGGAGGGATAGGGAGGAGGGAGAAGGGAGGAGGGAGAAGGGAGGAGGGAGAAGGGAGAGGGGAGGAGGGAGAAGGGAGGAGGGAGAAGGGAGGAGGGAGAGGGGAGGAGGGAGGAGGGAGGAGGGAGAAGGGAGGAGGGAGAAGGGAGGAGGGAGAAGGAGGAGGGAGAAGGGAGGAGGGAGAAGGGAGGAGGGAGAAGGGAGGGGAGGGAGAAGGGAGGAGGGAGAAGGGAGAAGGGAGAAGGGAGAAGGGAGGAGGGAGGAGGGAGAAGAGAGGAGGGAGAAAGAGCGGTATGGAGGAGGGAGGAGGGAGAAGGGAGAAGGGAGGAGGGAGAAGGGAGGAGGGAGAAGAGAGGAGGGAGGAAGAGCGGTATGGAGGAGGGAGGAGGGAGAAGGGAGGAGGGAGGAGGGAGAGGGAGGAGGGTGAAGGGAGAAGGGAGGAGGGAGGAGGGAGAAGGGAGGAGGGAGAAGGGAGAAGGGAGGAGGGAGAGGGAGAAGGGAGAAGGGAGGAGGGAGAAGGGAGGAGGGAGGAAGAGCAGTATGGAGGAGGGAGGGAGGGAGGGAGGGAGGGAGGGAGGGAGGGAGGGAGGGAGGGAGGGAGGGAGGGAGGGAGGGAGGGAGGGAGGGAGGGAGGGAGGGAGGGAGGGAGGGAGGGAGGGAGGGAGAGAGCTATGGAGGAGGGGGAGGGAGAAGGGAGGGAGAGCGGTATGGAGGAGGGAGGAGGGAGAAGGGAGGAGGGAGAGGGAGGAGGGAGAAGGGAGGAGGGAGGGAGAGAGCTATGGAGGAGGGAGGGAGAGAGCTATGGAGGAGGGGGAGGGAGGGAGAGAGCTATAGAAGAGGGGGAGGGAGGAGGGAGAGAGCTATGGAGGGACGAAGAATGTTGGCCTTCTAGGCAAAGTTGCAAAGAAAAAGTCATATCTCAGACTGTCCAATAAAAAAAAGAAGATTCAGATGGGAAAACAAACACAGACACTGGACAAAGCAGGATTTGAAAAAACTGTTATGGAGAGGAGGGAGAGCGGTATGGAGGAGGGAGGAGGGAGGGAGGGAGGGAGAGAACTATGGAGGAGGGAGGGAGAGAACTATGGAGGAGAGAGGCGGGAAGGAGAGAGGTTTGGAGGAGGGAGGAGGGAAGGAGAGAGGTATGGAGGAGGGAGAAGAGAGGAGGGAAGGAGAGAGTTATGGAGGAGGGAGGAGGGAGGGAGGAGTGTGTGTGTGTGTGTGTGTGTGTGTGTGTGTGTCATCCCATGCAGGTGTGGGCCCAGGTGTGTTAGACAGATAAAGAGATGGAGGCCATCTGACAGAGGTCCAGTCCCTCTCTACCCTCAGGGAACTGGAAAAACATAACACACACCTTCAGTCTCTGTAACTACAGGCTGTGGGCTTTCCCTGTTCTACCAGTCTGTCAATCACCTGTTCTACCAGTCTGTCAATCACCTGTTCTACCAGTCTGTCAATCACCTGTTCTACCAGTCTGTCAATCACCTGTTCTGTCTGTCTGTCAATCACCTGTTCTACCAGTCTGTCAATCACCTGTTCTGTCTGTCAATCACCTGTTCTACCAGTTTGTCAATCACCTGTTCTGTCTGTCAATCACCTGTTCTACCAGTCTGTCAATCACCTGTTCTACCAGTCTGTCAATCACCTGTTCTACCAGTCTGTCAATCACCTGTTCTGTCTGTCAATCACCTGTTCTACCAGTCTGTCAATCATCTGTTCTATCAGTCTGTCAATCACCTGTTCTACCAGTCTGTCAATCACCTGTTCTACCAGTCTGTCAATCACCTGTTCTATCAGTCTGTCAATCACCTGTTCTACCAGTCTGTCAATCACCTGTTCTACCAGTCTGTCAATCACCTGTTCAGTCTATCAATCACCTGTTCAGTCTATCAATCACCTGTTCTACCAGTCTGTCAATCACCTGTTCTGTCTGTCAATCACCTGTTCTATCTGTCAATCACCTGTTCTACCAGTCTGTCAATCACCTGTTCTACCAGTCTGTCAATCACCTGTTCAGTCTATCAATCACCTGTTCTACCAGTCTATCAATCACCTGTTCTACCAGTCTGTCAATCACCTGTTCTACCAGTCTATCAATCACCTGTTCTACCAGTCTATCAATCACCTGTTCTACCAGTCTATCAATCACCTGTTCTACCAGTCTATCAATCACCTGTTCTACCAGTCTATCAATCACCTGTTCTACCAGTCTATCAATCACCTGTTCTACCAGTCTATCAATCACCTGTTCTACCAGTCTATCAATCACCTGTTCTACCAGTCTATCAATCACCTGTTCTACCAGTCTGTCACTCACCTGTTCTACCAGTCTGTCAATCACCTGTTCTATCAGTCTGTCAATCACCTGTTCTATCAGTCTGTCACTCACCTGTTCTACCAGTCTGTCAATCACCTGTTCTACCAGTCTGTCAATCACCTGTTCTACCAGTCTGTCAATCACCTGTTCTACCAGTCTGTCAATCACCTGTTCTACCAGTCTGTCAATCACCTGTTCTATCAGTCTGTCACTCACCTGTTCTATCAGTCTATCAATCACCTGTTCTATCAGTCTGTCAATCACCTGTTCTGTCTGTCAATCACCTGTTCTACCAGTCTGTCAATCACCTGTTCTATCAGTCTATCAATCACCTGTTCTATCAGTCTGTCAATCACCTGTTCAGTCTGTCAATCACCTGTTCAGTCTATCAATCACCTGTTCTACCAGTCTGTCAATCACCTGTTCTACCAGTCTATCAATCACCTGTTCTATCAGTCTATCAATCACCTGTTCTATCAGTCTATCAATCACCTGTTCTACCAGTCTGTCAATCACCTGTTCTACCAGTCTGTCAATCACCTGTTCTATCAGTCTGTCACTCACCTGTTCTACCAGTCTGTCAATCACCTGTTCTATCAGTCTATCAATCACCTGTTCTATCAGTCTATCAATCACCTGTTCTACCAGTCTGTCAATCACCTGTTCTACCAGTCTGTCAATCACCTGTTCTATCAGTCTGTCACTCACCTGTTCTACCAGTCTATCAATCACCTGTTCTATCAGTCTGTCAATCACCTGTTATACCAGTCTGTCAATCACCTGTTCTACCAGTCTATCAATCACCTGTTCTATCAGTCTGTCAATCACCTGTTCTACCAGTCTGTCAATCACCTGTTCTGTCTGTCAATCACCTGTTCTACCAGTCTGTCAATCACCTGTTCTACCAGTCTGTCAATCATCTGTTCTACCAGTCTGTCAATCACCTGTTCTACCAGTCTGTCAATCACCTGTTCTACCAGTCTGTCAATCACCTGTTCTACCAGTCTGTCAATCACCTGTTCTAATTGATCCCCTTGTCTGCTGGAGAGATAAAGAACCATGACGAACACAGGGGTACTGGTAAATAGGATGGCCGTTTCCTGTAAATATGATGGGCGTTTCCTGTTTATAGGATGGGCGTTTCCTGTTTATAGGATGGGCGTTTCCTGTTTATAGGATGGGCGTTTCCTGTTTATAGGATGGGCGTTTCCCATAAACAGGATGGGCGTTTCCTGTTTATAGGATGGGCGTTTCCTGTTTATAGGATGGGCGTTTCCTGTAAATAGGATGGGCGTTTCCTGTTTATAGGATGGGCGTTTCCTGTTTATAGGATGGGCGTTTCCTGTAAATAGGATGGGCGTTTCCTGTTTATAGGATGGGCGTTTCCTGTTTATAGTATGGGCGTTTCCTGTTTATAGGATGGGCGTTTCCTGTAAATAGGATGGGCGTTTCCTGTTAATAGGATGGGCGTGTCCTGCTGGGACTCTGCTGCTGAGCAACCTTACTGTCTACATTATCATGGGTGGGTCTGACTCTATTGTTTTATTTATCACAGATTATTTAAATACGTCAGGTTGTTCATTTAGAAATCTACTTTAAGAACTTGTGTGAATGAATGAATTATCATGTTTTCAAACTGTGAACACCTGTGGTTGGAACACACAATCCCTACCAGGTTTATTTCTGTGTACAGCTGATGCTGTTGTTGATTTGTAAGGTGCTTTCTTTTTTTTACTAGGGGTGATAGATCAGCTTTAATGTTGCAGATAGATTGTCTCTTATGTCAATGTAATTGATCACATTTAAACTGTACCAGTCAAAAGTTTGGACTGATCTACTCATTCCAGGGTATTCCTTTATTTTTTTTTAAAACTATTTTCTACATTGTAGAATAAAAATGAGACATCAAAACTATGAAATAACACATATGGTATCAGAAAAAGTGTTAAACAAATCTAAATATATTTGAGATTCTTCACCCGTTGCCTTGATGACAGCTTTACACACTCTTGGCATTCTCTCAACCAGCCTCATGAGGTTGTCACCTGGAATGCATTTCAATTAACAGGTGTGCCTTGTTAAAAGTACATTTATAGAATGTATGTTCTTCTTAATGCGTTTGTGCCAGTCAGTTGTATTGTGACAAGGTAGGGGTTGGTATACAGCCCTTTCAGCCCATATAATGGCAAGACCAGCTCAAATAAGCAAAGATAAATCATTGTCTATCATTACTTTAACCCTCCTGCTGTGTTCTGGTCGAATTGGACCGATTTACAAGTTGAATGTAGTTCATTTAATCTGATTGTCATAAGGTCACATGACTTTGTCCACACAGGGCATCTGAACACACAACATACATTTAGATGATTTTCATTACATTTGACATTTTTCATTACACATTAGAAATGAATGGGTGAGACTGCAATTAGTGAATAAAATTGAGTTCAGGTACATGCCCGCTCATCAGACTTCCTCTCCCAGACCCCCACATGCATGTGTGTTTCAGCACACACACACGCACACACACCTCACACCCCTTCTTGGCTTCCATGGGGTACGGGAACCACACCTGTTGACAATCGCAACATTGTTTCAATAATATATAGAACTCTTCTCGCAGCTCTGGTATAAAAAGCTTTGAGGCCTTGCTCACAATTCATTCTGTTGTAGCACAATGACCAAACGATATACTGTATGTGAGGCTCTTGATCCTATCTTTGATCATGACACTGGTGAGGAGGAGAGAGTCCTTGTTAAACTTTGACACAAAGTAGTCTGTGATAAATAGCACAACATCTTTCATCTGAGTATTTGTTATAGTCAAAATAATCCATACATTCTGCTTTTTTTTAAACTCAAAAACGAGTTGTATGAGATCAGGTCAATGAGGCCTACAGGCCAAAAATAGTTGTATGAGCTCAGGTCAATGAGGCCTACAGGCCATAAATAGTTGTATGAGCTCAGGTCAATGAGGCCTACAGGCCATAAATAGTTGTATGAGCTCAGGTCAATGAGGCCTACAGGCCATAAATAGTTGTATGAGGTCAGGTCAATGAGGCCTACAGGCCATAAATAGTTGTATGAGTTCAGGTCAATGAGGCCTACAGGCCATAAATAGTTGTATGAGTTCAGGTCAATGAGGTCTACAGGCCATAAATAGTTGTATGAGCTCAGGTTAATGAGGCCTACAGGCCATAAATAGTTGTATGAGTTCAGGTCAATGAGGCCTACAGGCCATAAATAGTTGTATGAGCTCAGGTTAATGAGGCCTACAGGCCATAAATAGTTGTATGAGGTCAGGTCAATGAGGCCTACAGGACATAAATAGTTATATGACCTCAGGTTAATGAGGCCTACAGGCCATAAATAGTTGTATGAGCTCAGGTCAATGAGGCCTACAGGCCATAAATAGTTGTATGAGATCAGGTCAATGAGGCCTACAGACCATAAATAGTTGTATGAGCTCAGGTCAATGAGGCCTACAGGCCATAAATAGTTGTATGAGCTCAGGTCAATGAGGCCTACAGGCCATAAATAGTTGTATGAGCTCAGGTCAATGAGGCCTACAAGACATAAATAGTTGTATGAGCTCAGGTCAATGAGGCCTACAGGACATAAATAGTTGTATGAGCTCAGGTCAATGAGGCCTACAGACCATAAATAGTTGTATGAGCTCAGGTCAATGAGGTCTACAGGCCATAAATAGTTGTATGAGCTCAGGTCAATGAGGCCTACAGGCCATAAATAGTTGTATGAGCTCAGGTCAATGAGGCCTACAGGCCATAAATAGTTGTATGAGCTCAGGTCAATGAGGCCTACAGGCCATAAATAATTGTATGAGCTCAGGTCAATGAGGCCTACAGGACATAAATATCACATAGAAGTTCAAAACTGTAATGTTCACAAGAACTTAAGTTGATAAAAAGATCGAACAAAACATTAGTTGATAATATATGTATTATTATGGATTTATAATCAGCTATGATGGGGGCGGCCATTTTGGACCGGGAACACAGAATTAATGAACATGAAACGAACACAACAGGAGGGTTAAGATATGAAGGTCAGTCAATCCGGAGACTTTCAAGAACTTCAAAAACATCAAGCGCTATGATGAAACTGGCTCTCATGAGGGCCGCCAAAGGAAAGGAAGACCCAGAGTTACCTCTGCTGCAGAGGAGTTAACTGCACCTCAGATTGCAGCACAAATAAATGCTTCACAGAATTCGAGTAACAGACACATCTCACCATCAACTTTTCAAGGAAACCACTACTAAAGGACACCGATAATAAGAAGAGTCTTGCTTGGGCCTAGAAACACAAGCAATGGACAATACACTGGTGAAAATCTGTCCTTCAGTCTGATGAGTCCAAATTAGAGAGTTGTGGTTCCAAACTCTGTGTCTTTGTGAGATGCAGAGTAGGTGAACGGATGATCTCTGCATGTGTGGTTCCCACCGTGAAGCATGGAGGAAGAGGTGTGATGGAGTGGAGGTGCTTTGCTGGTGACACTGTCTGTGATTTATTTAGAATTCAAGGCACACTTAACCAACATGGCTACCACAGCATTCTGCAGTGATACACCATCCCATCTGGTTTGCACTTAGTGGGACTATCATTTGTTTTTCAAAAGTAAAATTACCCAACACGCCTCCAGGCTGTGTAAGGGCTATTTGACCAAGGTGGAGAGTGATGGAGTGCTGCATCAGAGACCTGGCCTCCACAATCACCTGACCTCAACCAAATTGAGATGGTTTGGGATGAGTTGGACCACAGAGGGAAGGGAAATCATCCAAAAACGGGCTCAGTATATGTGGGAACTCCTTCAAGAAGGTTGGAAAAGCATTCCTAGTGAAGCAGTTTGAGAGAATGCCAAGGGTGTGCAAAGCTGTCATCAAGGCAAAGGGTAACTACTTTGAAGAATAAAAAATATATTATATGTTTTGATTTGTTTAACCCTTTTTTGGTTACTACATGATTCCATATGTGTTATATCATAGATTTGATATAGTCAGTGAGGCGTAAAGCACTGCAAGGCCTTATGTGAAGTCCATATACAGTTGTAGTCAGAAGTTGACATACACCTTATAGCCAAATACATTTAGATGCCTTCAATATTATTCTAAAATGTAGAAAATATAAAAAATAAAAAAAAAACATTGAATGAGTGAAGGAGACCAAGGAGACCAAGGAGACCAAGGAGACCAAGGAGGCCAAGGCGACCAAGGAGACCAAGGAGACCAAGGAGACCAAGGAGGCCAAGGCGACCAAGGAGACCAAGGAGACCAAGGAGCCCAAGGAGACCAAGGCGACCAAGGAGACCAAGGAGACCAAGGAGACCAAGGCGACCAAGGAGACCAAGAAGACCAAGGAGGCCAAGGAGACCAAGGCGACCAAGGAGACCAAGGCGACCAAGGAGACCAAGGAGACCAAGGCGACCAAGGAGACCAAGGAGACCAAGGCGGACCAAGGAGGCCAAGGAGACCAAGGAGGCCAAGGCGACCAAGGAGACCAAGGACACCAAGGCGACCAAGGAGACCAAGGAGACCAAGGCGACCAAGGAGACCAAGGAGACCAAGGCGCAGCGTAATTTGAATGAGTGTAACGTGCGTTGTTTGAAGGAGACCAAGGAGAACAAGGCGCAGCGTAATTTGAATGAGTGTAATGTGCGTTGTTTGAAGGAGACCAAGGAGACCAAGGCGCAGCGTAATTTGAATGAGTGTAACGTGCGTTGTTTGAAGGAGACCAAGGCGCAGCGTAATTTGAATGAGTGTAACGTGCGTTGTTTGAAGGAGACCAAGGCGCAGCGTAATTTGTGGTCATCATATTTATTTCAATGAGAACCAGCAACAAAATAACAAAGTGAAACCAAAACGAACATACCGTTCCGTAGGCTACAAGAGCTGTACAAAAACAAGATCCCACAACGTAGGTGGTAAAAAAGGCTGCCTAAGTATGATTTCCAAGCAGTGACAACGATAGACAGCTGCCTCTGATTGGGAACCACACTCGGCCAAACACAAAGAAATACAGAACATAGAATGCCCACCCCACATCACACCCTGACCTCACCAAATAGAGAAATAAAACGACTCTCTAAGGTCAGGGCGTGACAATGAGTAGGTGTGTCCAAACTTTTGACTGGTACTGCATATTTTTTTAACCCTACCACCCGTAATCTCATTGGAGTAACAACAAATCTTAGGATTCTACTTCCAGTTTATAGTACATACTATATATATTTTACAGACACAGTATTTTACAATAGTTATATTTTATTTGTTATTAGTCCCACCCTTCAACTCCCCTCAACCCCTCCCATCTATCTCTGTACACCATCCAATCCCAGCTTTCAGCTCCCCTCAACCCCTCCCATCTATCTCTAAACCCCATCCAGTCCCACCCTTCAGTTCCCCTCAACCCCTCCCATCTATCTCTGAACACCATCCAGTTCCAGCCTTCAGCTCCCCTCAACCCCTCCCATCTATCTCTAAACACCATCCAGTCCCACCCTTCAGTTCCCCTCAACCCCTCCCATCTATCTCTAAACACCATCCAGTCCCACCCTTCAGCTCCCCTCAACCCCTCCCATCTATCTCTAAACACCATCCAGTCCCACCCTTCAGTTCCCCTCAACCTCTCCCATCTATCTCTGAACACCATCCAGTCCCAGCCTTCAGTTCCCCTCAAACCTTCCCATCTATCTCTGAACACCATCCAGTCCCACCCTTCAGTTCCCCTCAACCTCTCCCATCTATCTCTAAACACCATCCAGTCCCAGCCTTCAGTTCCCCTCAAACCTTCCCATCTATTTCTGAACACCATCCAGTCCCACCCTGCAGTTCCCCTCATCCCTTCCCACCTATCTCTGAACACCATCCAGTCCCACCCTTCAGTTCCCCTCAACCCCTCCCATCTATCTCTGAACACCATCCAGTCCCACCCTTCAGTTCCCCTCAACCTCTCCCATCTATCTCTGAACACCATCCAGTCCCACCCTTCAGCTCCCCTCAACCCCTCCCATCTATCTCTGAACACCATCCAGTCCCACCCTTCAGTTCCCCTCAACCCCACCCATCTATCTCTGAACACCATCCAGTCCCAGCCTTCAACTCCCCTCAACCCCTCCCATCTATCTCTGAACACCATCCAGTTTTGATTTCTATTTGCCATATATTTTTCAACTGTACTTTTTTCACAAAAGTTCTTGACGTTGTTATTATCGTTGTCAGATCCTGTGAATGAGCACCATGTTGAGAGTGTCAGTGTGGCTAATAAACCAAGGTGATCTCAGAGAGAGAGAGAGAGAGAGAGAGAGAAAGAGATCTAATTACAGGGAGAAATCATCATCCTCACCAGCACATTGGGCATTATTAATTAATTAATTAATAATTACTGTGCTGAGGCAGTCATTGCTATCAGCTAAGTGTTATCAGATGATGGAAATAATATTAACAACAATAATAATAACAATAATAATAACAATAATAACAATAATAACAATAACAACAGTAATAACAATAATAACAATAATAACAATAATAACAATAATAACAATAATAATAATAATAACAATAATAACAACAATAATAACAATAATAACTACAATAACAGCAATAACAACAATAATAACAATAATAACAATAACAACAGTAATAACAACAATAAAAATAACAACAGTAATAATAATAATAACCACAATAATAATAATAACAATAATAACAACAATAATAACAACAATAATAACAGTAGTAATAATAATAATAATAATAACAACAACAACAATAATAATAACTACAATAATAACAACAATAATAACAACAATAATAACAATAATAATAATAATAATAACAATAATAATAATGATAGTAATAACAATAATAATAATAATAACAACAATAATAATAATAATAATAACAATAATAATAATAATAACAATAATAATAATGATAGTAATAACAATAATAATAATAATAACAATAATAATAATAATGATAATAATAATAACAATAATAACAATAATGACAGTAATAACATTAATAATAATAATAATAACAATAATAATAACAATAATAATAATAATAATAATAATAATGATAGTAATAACAATAATAATAACAATAATAATTATAATAATAATGATAGTAATAACAATAATAATACTAATAATAATAATAATAATAATAATAATAATAATAATGATAGTAATAACAATAATAATAATAACAATAATAATAACAATAACAATAATAATAATAATAACAACAATAATAATAATAATAATGATAATAATAATAATGTAATACTAATAATAACAGTAGTAATAACAATAATAATAATAACAATAATAATAATAATGATAATAATAATAATAATAGTAATACTGATAATAACAATAACAATAACAAAAATAATTGACATCAATGGTCTGCTGCTGGACACAACCCATACTCAGCTAACTGTGGCCACTCATCATACAGCTACTTAGAATGGTAAAGGAGATGTGATGGTTGCAGTGTTAAATTGGTAGCACAATCGGCCTTGGGGAAAACTGTCCTTTGGTTCCTTGGCAAATCATTTGGCATTAGCCTTGGTTATAATGATCATCGTGTCCGATTTCAAAAAGGCTTGATAGCGAAAGCACACCATATGATTATGTTAGGTCAGAGCCTAGTCACAAAAACACATACAGCCATTTGCCAGCCAAAGAGAGGAGTCACAAAAAGCAGCAATAGAGATAAAACTAATCACTAACCTTTGATGGTCTTCATCAGATGACATTCATAGGACTTCATGTTACACAATACATGTATGTTTTGTTCGATAAAGTGCATATTTATTCCCAAAAATCTCAGTTTACATTGGCGTGTTATGTTCAGTAATGTTTTGCTTCCAAAACATCTGGTGATTTTGCAGAGAGCCACATCAATTTACAGAAATAGTCATCATAAACTTCAATATAAGATACAAGTGTTATTCACAGAATTAGAGATATACTTCTCCTTTACTTCTCGGGGATAGGTGGGACGCAATCGTCCAGCCAACATGTCATATTTCAAAAAGGCTTTTCGGCGAAAGCAAACAATGATTATTATCTGAGGGAAGCACCTCCTTAAACAAAAGAGAGAAAACATTTCAACCCTGCAGGCGTGACACAAAACGCAGAAATAAAATATAAATCATGCCTTACATTTGTTGAGCTTCTTTTGTTGGCACTCCAATATGTCCCTTAAACATCACAATTGGTCCTTTTGTTCGATTAATTCCGTCCATATATGTCCAAAATTTCCATTTATTTGGCTCGTTTGATCCAGAAAAACACTGGTTCCAACTTGCGCAACGTCACTACAAAATATCTCAAAAGTTACCTGTAAACTTTGCCAAAATATTTCAAACTACTTTTGTTATACAACTTTAGGTATTTATAAAGTAAATAATCGATAAATTGAAGACGGGATGATCTGTGTTCAATACAAAAAGAAAACAAACTGACGCTACTTTACTAGTTATGCGCCTCTCTCAAACAGTCCACTTGAAGTGACCCTCGTTCAAGATGGCCGGACTTCTTCATTACACAGAGGAAAAACCTCAACCAATTTCTAAAGACTGGTGACATCCAGTGGAAGCGGTAGGAACAGCAGGAAAGTCGATTAGAAATCTGGATTCCCCATGAAACCCCATTGAATAGACAGTGACCTCAAAAAACAAAAATCTGAATGGTTTGTCCTCGGGTTTTCCCCTGCTAAATAAGTTCTGTTATACTCACAGACATGATTCAAACAGTTTTAGAAACTTCAGAGTGTTTTCTATCCAAATCTACTAATGAGTAGCAGGCAGTTGAATTTGGGCACGCTATTCATCC
>NC_056436.1:87704083-87711583 GCF_018296145.1 Oncorhynchus tshawytscha | reverse complement strand
TACATAACATCATGTATATAGTAGTGGAGTACATAACATCATGTATATAGTAGTGGAGTACATAACATCATGTATGTAGTAGTGGAGTACATAACATCATGTATATAGTAGTGGAGTACATAACATCATGTATGTAGTAGTGGAGTAAATCACATCATGTATATAGTAGTGGAGTACATAACATCATGTATTGAGTAGTGGAGTACATAACATCATGTATATAGTAGTGAAGTACATAACATCATGTATAGAATAGTGGAGTACATATCATCATGTATATAGTAGTGGAGTACATAACATAATGTCTATAGTAGTGGAGTGGAGTAAATAACATCATGTATATAGTAGTGGAGTACATAACATCCTGTATATAGTAGTGGAGTACATAACATCATGTATATAGTTGTGGAGTGGAGTACATAACATAATGTATAGATTAGTGGAGTACATAACATAATGTATATAGTAGTGGAGTACATAACATCATGTATATTGTAGTGGAGTGGAGTACATAACATCATGTATATTGTAGTGGAGTGGAGTACATAACATCATGTATATAGTAGTGGAGTACATAACATCATGTACAGATTAGTGGAGCACGTAACATCATGTATAGAGTAGTGGAGTACATAACATCATGTATATAGTAGTGGAGTACAGAACATCATGTATATAGTAGTGGAGTACATAACATCATGTATATAGTAGTGGAGTACATAACATCATGTATATAGTAGTGGAGTACATAACATCATGTATATAGTAGTGGAGTACATAACATCATGTATATAGTAGTGGAGTAAATCACATCATGTATAGAGTAGTGGAGTGGAGTGCATAACATCATGTATAGAATAGTGGAGTGGAGTGCATAACATCATGTATATAGTAGTGGAGTGCAGTACATAACATCGAGTATATAGTAGTGGAGTGGAGTGCATAACATCATGTATATAGTAGTGGAGAGGAGTACATAAAATCATGTATATAGTAGTGGAGTACATAACATCATGTATATAGTAGTGGAGTGGAGTGCATAACATCATGTATATAGTAGTGGAGTGGAGTACATAACATAATGTATATAGTAGTGGAGTGCAGTACATAACATCGAGTATATAGTAGTGGAGTACATAACATCATGTATAGAATAGTGGAGTACATAACACCATGTATATAGTAGTGGAGTACATAACATCATGTATATAGTAGTGGAGTACATAACATCATGTATATAGTAGTGGAGTACATAACATCATGTATATAGTAGTGGAGTGCAGTACATAACATCATGTATATAGTAGTGGAGTACATAACATCATGTATATAGTAGTGGAGTACATAACATCATGTATATAGTAGTGGAGTACATAACATCATGTATATAGTAGTGGAGTGGAGTACATAAAATCATGTCTATAGTAGTGGAGTGGAGTGCATAACATCATGTATATAGTAGTGGAGTGCAGTACATAACATCATGTATATAGTAGTGGAGTACATAACATCATGTATATAGTAGTGGAGTACATAACATCATGTATAGAGTAGTGGAGTACATAACATCATGTATATAGTAGTGGAGTACATAACATCATGTATAGATTAGTGGAGTACATAACATAATGTATATAGTAGTGGAGTGGAGTACATAACATCATGTATATAGTAGTGGAGTGCAGTACATAACATCATGTATATAGTAGTGGAGTACATAACATCATGTATATAGTAGTGGAGTACATAACATCATGTATAGAGTAGTGGAGTACATAACATCATGTATATAGTAGTGGAGTACATAACATCATGTATAGATTAGTGGAGTACATAACATAATGTATATAGTAGTGGAGTGGAGTACATAAAATCATGTATATAGTAGTGGAGTGGAGTACATAAAATCATGTATATAGTAGTGGAGTGGAGTGCATAACATCATGTATATAGTAGTGGAGTGGAGTACATAACATCATGTATATAGTAGTGGAGTACATAACATCATGTATATAGTAGTGGAGTGCAGTACATAACATCATGTATATAGTAGTGGAGTACATAACACCATGTATATAGTAGTGGAGTACATAACACCATGTATATAGTAGTGGAGTACATAACACCATGTATATAGTAGTGGAGTACATAACATCATGTATATAGTAGTGGAGTACATAACACCATGTATATAGTAGTGGAGTACATAACACCATGTATATAGTAGTGGAGTGGAGTACATAACACCATGTATATAGTAGTGGAGTACATAACACCATGTATATAGTAGTGGAGTGGAGTACATAACACCATGTATATAGGAGTGGAGTACATAACACCATGTATATAGTAGTGGAGTGGAGTACATAACACCATGTATATAGTAGTGGAGTACATAACACCATGTATATAGTAGTGGAGTACATAACACCATGTATATAGTAGTGGAGTACATAACATCATGTATAGCATGGTGGATTGGATTAAAAGGTCGACAAAGGACTGTATTCATCTATGGTCCCATGTGTTTTTTATTGAATAAACTTTTGTAATTTTACCGTTTGTCTATAGGATGCTTCGTGTTGCCTGGTCGTCTGAGAGGTTCTCCGCCTCTCTCTCTGTCTCTCTCTGGGCCCTGGAGAGGAGAAATCACACAGAAGAAGAGAGGAAACATGACAAGCTCTTCATGAGAGATAGCGAGAGAGAGAGAGAGAGAGAGAGAGAGAGAGAGAGAGAGAGAGAGAGAGAGAGAGAGAGAGAGAGAGAGAGAGAGAGAGAGAGAGAGAGAGAGCGAGAGAGAGAGGGAGAGAGAGAGAGAGAGGGAGAGAGAGCCAGAGGGAGAGACTGAGAAACAGGTGGAGAGAGAGATGGAGTCAGTCAAGGTCATTACTCAATATACAGAAATACCATAGGCTTTTGGGGTCCAACTTAAGGTCAAGAGAAAATGAAATGAAAAATAGGTTTTCATTGAACATTGAATTTGCGTTCTAAATGCCAACATGTTCCCTAGATAGTGCACTACCAGGACCATGTGTACCCTGATCATAAGAAGTGCACTAAAAATGGAATAGGGTGCCATTTGGTACTCAAGGCTAAAAGAACAAGGCTTTACTATGAACAACACAATATTGGTTAATGTTGGTTTTAGTTAATTTATACACTTTTCAGAGTTTCTATCTCAGGTGATTTTGTGGTTGTTTGACATCTATATATCTCCCACTGTAATCCAGACAACAAATACATCTCACGTTTTCTCTCTAATAAATTATGTAGTAAAAGTACTGTTCATATTGTGAGGTCAAAGTAATCTCCTACTGAGAAAGATCACACTTAAATAAATAGTACACTTCCCTATAGGCTCTCTGGTCTAAAGTAGTGTACTGTACAGGGAATAGGATTGTGTAATCAACTATTTAGCAGAGATGCTGTTGATGGAAATAGCCTCTTACCAAGATAAAAGGCACAGTTTGGGAAATGTCCTACTGTTCGATGGTGATTGATTGATTTGTTTTATTTTCAGTCCCTTATGGTTTTATGAGACACTATTTGTTGAGTACGTGTGTGACTAAACAGACTTACCCATTGGTTCTTAAATAATATTACCACCCATTGGTTCTTAAAGAATATTACCCATTGGTTCTTAAATAATATTACCACCCATTGGTTCTTAAAGAATATTACCACCCGTTGGTTCTTAAGGAATACTACCACCCATTGGTTCTTAAAGAATATTACCACCCATTGGTTCTTAAAGAATATTACCCATTGGTTCTTAAAGAATATTACCCATTGGTTCTTAAAGAATATTACCACTCATTGGTTCTTAAAGAATATTACCCATTGGTTCTTAAAGAATATTACCACCCATTGGTTCTTAAAGAATATTACCCATTGGTTCTTAAAGAATATTACCACCCATTGGTTCTTAAAGAATATTACCCATTGGTTCGTAAAGAATATTACCACCCATTGGTTCTTAAAGAATATTACCCATTGGTTCGTAAAGAATATTACCACCCATTGGTTCTTAAAGAATATTACCCATTGGTTCGTAAAGAATATTACCACCCATTGGTTCGTAAAGAATATTACCACCCATTGGTTCTTAAAGAATATTACCCATTGGTTCATAAAGAATATTACCACCCATTGGTTCGTAAAGAATATTACCCATTGGTTCGTAAAGAATATTACTACCCATTGGTTCGTAAAGAATATTATCACCCATTGGTTCTTAAAGAATATTACCCATTGGTTCGTAAAGAATATTACCACCCATTGGTTCGTAAAGAATATTACCACCCATTTGTTATTAATGAATATTACCACCCATTGGTTCTTAAAGAATATTACCCATTTGTTCGTAAAGAATATTACCACCCATTGGTTCGTAAAGAATATTACCACCCATTCGTTATTAAAGAATATTATCACCCATTGGTTCTTAAAGAATATTACCCATTGGTTCGTAAAGAATATTACCACCCATTGGTTCGTAAAGAATATTACCACCCATTCGTTATTAAAGAATATTACCACCCATTGGTTCGTAAAGTATATTACCACCCATTGGTTCGTAAAGAATATTACCACCCATTCGTTATTAATGAATATTACCACCCATTGGTTCTTAAAGAATATTACCCATTGGTTCGTAAAGAATATTACCACCCATTGGTTCGTAAAGAATATTACCACCCATTCGTTATTAAAGAATATTACCACCCATTGGTTCTTAAAGAATATTACCCATTGGTTCGTAAAGAATATTACCACCCATTGGTTCGTAAAGAATATTACCACCCATTCGTTATTAAAGAATATTACCACCCATTGGTTATTAAAACCTCTACTGACTCCCCATCCTGCATGCGGGAGCGTAATCATCACCTGATACTAATTAGCATAACGCAACGGACATAAATATCCCTAGAAAATATTCCTATTCATGAAAATCACAAATGAAAATATACTGAGACACAGCTTAGCCTTTTGTTAATCACCCTGTCATCTCAGATTTTCAAAAAACGCTTTATAGCCAAAGCTAGACAAGCATTTGTGTAAGTTTATTGATAGCATAGCATAGCATTATGCCTTGCTAGCAGCAGGCAAACTTGTCACGGAAATCAGAAAAGCAATCAAATTCAATAATTTACCTTTGATGAACTTGGGATGTTTTCACTCACAAAAACTCCCAGGTAGATATCCAAAGTTCATTTTTTCCCCAAATATTATTTTTGTAGGCGAAATAGCTCCGTTTGTTCTTCACGTTTGGCTGAGAAATCGCCCGGAAATTGCGGTCAACACAACGCGAAAAATATTCCAAATTAGCTACATAATATGAACAGAAACATGGCAAACATTGTTTATAATCAATCTTCAAGGTGTATTTCTAATATCTATTCGATAATATATCCGTCGGGACAATTCGTTTTTCAGTAGGACCGATTGGAGTAATGGCTACCTCTGTATTTTACGCAAGAATCTCTCTCGGAGCCACCATGTGACCACTTACGCAATGTGGCCGCCTACGGCTATTCTTCAACAGAAATGCGTAAAACTACGTCACAATGCTGTAGACACCTTGGGGAATACGTAGAAAGCGTAAGCTCGTTGATGGCACATTCACAGCTGAATAGGGACTCATTGGAATGCAGCGCTTTCAAAACCTGGGGCACTTCTGACTCTAGATGGACTCTATATAGACCTCAGTTCTTACTCTAGATGGACACTATATAGTCCTCAGTTCTGGATCTAGATGGACTCTGTGTAGACCTCAGTTCTGGATCTAGATGGACTCTATATAGTCCTCAGTTCTGGATCTAGATGGACTCTATATAGGACTCAGTTCTGGCCCTAGATGGACTCTATATAGACCTCCGTTCTGACTCTAGATGGACTCTATATAGGACTCAGTTCTGGCTCTAGATGGACTCTATATAGACCTCAGTTCTGGCCCTAGATTGACTCTATATAGACCTCAGTACTGTCTCTAGATGGACTCTATATATACCTCAGTTCTTGCTCTGGATGTATTTACCTTTGGTAGTTCTAGGCTCCTTTTGGATCCTGAATTTTGGATCCACTGCTTGTGTCTGATCTACTGTGTGTCATAACCCCAGACTAAACACAAACTCCTTTACTCTGACCCCCGTCGGTGTCCTGACTCTGATCCCCTTTACTCTGACCCCGGTTGGTGTCCTGACTCTGATCTCCTTTCTCTGACCCCGGTTGGTGTCCTGACTCTGATCTCTTTTACTCTGACCCCTGTCAGTGTCCTGACTCTGAACCCCATTTACTCTGACCCCTGTCGGCATCCTGACTCTGAACTCCTTTACTCTGACCCCTGTCGGTGTCCTGACTCTAAACTCCTTTACTCTGACCCCTGTCGGTGTCCTGATTCTAAACTCCTTTACTCTGACCCCTGTCGGTATCCTGACTCTGATCTCCTTTACTCTGACCCCCGTCAGTGTCCTGACTCTAAACTCCTTTAATCTGACCCCTGTCGGTGTCCTGACTCTGAACTGTGTCCTAACCCTAGACTGAACCTGAAGTCAATCTTAGTGTCAAACTAGACCTCTGCACTGTGTCCTATATGCCTCCTGACTCTATTCTGTATCCTCCCTACTTATGGTCTGTGTTGCAGGTCTGACTGGTCTATGTGTCCTACCTCTAGACAGTCCTAACTGTAGTCTCTACTGTCTGTGTTGTAGGTCTGACTGGTCTATGTGTCCTACCTCTAGACAGTCCTAACGGTAGTCTCTACTGTCTGTGTTGCAGGTCTGACTCCTCTATTTGGCCTACATCTAGACAGTCCTAACTGTAGTCTCTGTGGTCTGTGTTGCAGGTCTGACTGGTCTATGAGTCCTACCTCTAGACAGTCCTAACTGTAGTCTCTATGGTCTGTGTTGCAGGTCTGACTGGTCTATGTGTCCTACCTCTAGACAGTCCTAACTGTAGTCTCTACTGTCTGTGTTGCAGGTCTGACTCCTCTATTTGGCCTACCTCTAGACAGTCCTAACTGTAGTCTCTATGGTCTGTGTTGCAGGTCTGACTGGTCTATGTGTCCTACATCTAGACAGTCCTAACTGTAGTCTCTACTGTCTGTGTTGCAGGTCTGACTGGTCTATGTGTCCTACATCTAGACAGTCCTAACTGTAGTCTCTGTGGTCTGTGTTGCAGGTCTGACTGGTCTATGTGTCCTACCTCTAGACAGTCCTAACTGTAGTCTCTACTGTCTGTGTTGCAGGTCTGACTCCTCTATTTGGCCTACCTCTAGACAGTCCTAACTGTAGTCTCTATGGTCTGTGTTGCAGGTCTGACTGGTCTATGTGTCCTACATCTAGACAGTCCTAACTGTAGTCTCTACTGTCTGTGTTGCAGGTCTGACTCCTCTATTTGGCCTACCTCTAGACAGTCCTAACTGTAGTCTCTACTGTCTGTGTTGCAGGTCTGACTGGTCTGTGTCCTGCCTCTAGACAGTCCTAACTGTAGTCTATA
>NC_056436.1:87691583-87699083 GCF_018296145.1 Oncorhynchus tshawytscha | reverse complement strand
CCAATAAGCTTCATCATCCTCTTCAAGGAGTGGTAGAGAGGTCCCTGCCTTCCGATAAGCTTCATCCTCCTCTTCAAGGAGTGGTAGAGAGGTCCCTGCCTTCCAATAAGCTTCATCCTCCTCTTCAAGGAGTGGTAGAGAGGTCCCTGCCTTCCAATAAGCTTAATCCTCCTCTTCAAGGAGTGGTAGAGAGGTCCCTGCCTTCCAATAAGCTTCATCCTCCTCTTCAAGGAGTGGTAGAGAGGTCCCTGCCTTCCAATAACCTTCATCCTCCTCTTCAAGGAGTGGTAGAGAGGTCCCTGCCTTCCAATAAGCTTCATCCTCCTCTTCAAGGAGTGGTAGAGAGGTCCCTGCCTTCCAATAAGCTTCATCCTCCTCTTCAAGGAGTGGTAGAGAGGTCCCTGCCTTCCAATGAGCTTCATCCTCCTCTTCAAGGAGTGGTAGAGAGGTCCCTGCCTTCCAATAAGCTTCATCCTCCTCTTCAAGGAGTGGTAGAGAGGTCCCTGCCTTCCAATAAGCTTCATCCTCCTCTTCAAGGAGTGGTAGAGAGGTCCCTGCCTTCCAATAAGCTTCATCCTCCTCTTCAAGGAGTGGTAGAGAGGTCCCTGCCTTCCAATAAGCTTCATCCTCTTCTTCAAGGAGTGGTAGAGAGGTCCCTGCCTTCCAATAACCTTCATCCTCCTCTTCAAGGAGTGGTAGAGAGGTCCCTGCCTTCCAATAAGCTTCATCCTCCTCTTCAAGGAGTGGTAGAGAGGACCCTGCCTTCCAATAAGCTTCATCCTCCTCTTCAAGGAGTGGTAGAGAGGTCCCTGCCTTCCAATAAGCTTCGTCCTCCTCTTCAAGGAGTGGTAGAGAGGTCCCTGCCTTCCAATAAGCTTCATCCTCCTCTTCAAGGAGTGGTAGAGAGGACCCTGCCTTCCAATAAGCTTCATCCTCCTCTTCAAGGAGTGGTAGAGAGGTCCCTGCCTTCCAATAAGCTTCATCCTCCTCTTCAAGGAGTGGTAGAGAGGTCCCTGCCTTCCAATAAGCTTCATCCTCCTCTTCAAGGAGTGGTAGAGAGGACCCTGCCTTCCAATAAGCTTCATCCTCCTCTTCAAGGAGTGGTAGAGAGGTCCCTGCCTTCCAATAAGCTTCATCCTCCTCTTCAAGGAGTGGTAGAGAGGTCCCTGCCTTCCAATAAGCTTCATCCTCCTCTTCAAGGAGTGGTAGAGAGGTCCCTGCCTTCCAATAAGCTTCATCCTCTTCTTCAAGGAGTGGTAGAGAGGTCCCTGCCTTCCAATAAGCTTCATCCTCCTCTTCAAGGAGTGGTAGAGAGGTCCCTGCCTTCCAATGAGCTTCATCCTCCTCTTCAAGGAGTGGTAGAGAGGACCCTGCCTTCCAATAAGCTTCATCCTCCTCTTCAAGGAGTGGTAGAGAGGTCCCTGCCTTCCAATAAGCTTCATCCTCCTCTTCAAGGAGTGGTAGAGAGGTCCCTGCCTTCCAATAAGCTTCATCCTCCTCTTCAAGGAGTGGTAGAGAGGTCCCTGCCTTCCAATGAGCTTCATCCTCCTCTTCAAGGAGTGGTAGAGAGGTCCCTGCCTTCCAATAAGCTTCATCCTCCTCTTCAAGGAGTGGTAGAGAGGTCCCTGCCTTCCAATAAGCTTCATCCTCCTCTTCAAGGAGTGGTAGAGAGGTCCCTTCCTTCCAATAAGCTTCATCCTCCTCTTCAAGGAGTGGTAGAGAGGTCCCTGCCTTCCAATAAGCTTCATCCTCCTCTTCAAGGAGTGGTAGAGAGGTCACTGCCTTCCAATGAGCTTCATCCTCGTCTTCAAGGAGGGTTAGAGAGGTCCCTGCCTTCCAATAAGCTTCATCCTCCTCTTCAAGGAGTGGTAGAGAGGTCCCTGCCTTCCAATAAGCTTCATCCTCCTCTTCAAGGAGTGGTAGAGAGGTCCCTGCCTTCCAATAAGCTTCATCCTCCTCTTCAAGGAGTGGTAGAGAGGTCCCTGCCTTCCAATAAGCTTCATCCTCCTCTTCAAGGAGTGGTAGAGAGGTCCCTGCCTTCCAATAAGCTTCATCCTCCTCTTCAAGGAGTGGTAGAGAGGTCCCTGCCTTCCAATAAGCTTCATCCTCCTCTTCAAGGAGTGGTAGAGAGGTCCCTGCCTTCCAATAAGCTTCATCCTCCTCTTCAAGGAGTGGTAGAGAGGTCACTGCCTTCCAATGAGCTTCATCCTCCTCTTCAAGGAGTGGTAGAGAGGACCCTGCCTTCCAATAAGCTTCATCCTCCTCTTCAAGGAGTGGTAGAGAGGTCCCTGCCTTCCAATAAGCTTCATCCTCCTCTTCAAGGAGTGGTAGAGAGGTCCCTGCCTTCCAATGAGCTTCATCCTCCTCTTCAAGGAGGGGTAGAGAGGTCCCTGCCTTCCAATAAGCTTCATCCTCCTCTTCAAGGAGTGGTAGAGAGGTCCCTGCCTTCCAATAAGCTTCATCCTCCTCTTCAAGGAGTGGTAGAGAGGTCCCTGCCTTCCAATAAGCTTCATCCTCCTCTTCTAGGAGTGGTAGAGAGGTCCCTGCCTTCCAATAAGCTTCATCCTCCTCTTCAAGGAGTGGTAGAGAGGTCCCTGCCTTCCAATAAGCTTCATCCTCCTCTTCAAGGAGTGGTAGAGAGGTCCCTGCCTTCAAATAAGCTTCATCCTCTTCTTCAAGGAGTGGTAGAGAGGACCCATCCTTCCAATAAGCTTCATCCTCCTCTTCAAGGAGTGGTAGAGAGGTCCCTGCCTTCCAATAAGCTTCATCCTCCTCTTCAAGGAGTGGTAGAGAGGTCCCTGCCTTCCAATAAGCTTCATCCTCTTCTTCAAGGAGTGGTAGAGAGGTCCCTGCCTTCCAATAAGCTTCATCCTCCTCTTCAAGGAGTGGTAGAGAGGACCCTGCCTTCCAATAAGCTTCATTCTCCTCTTCAAGGAGTGGTAGAGAGGACCCTGCCTTCCAATAAGCGTCATCCTCCTCTTCAAGGAGTGGTAGAGAGGTCCCTGCCTTCCAATAAGCTTCATCCTCCTCTTCAAGGAGTTGTAGAGAGGTCACTGCCTTCCAATAAGCTTCATCCTCCTCTTCAAGGAGTGGTAGAGAGGACCCTGCCTTCCAATAAGCTTCATCCTCCTCTTCAAGGAGTGGTAGAGAGGTCCCTGCCTTCCAATAAGCTTCATCCTCCTCTTCAAGGAGTGGTAGAGAGGTCCCTGCCTTCCAATAAGCTTCATCCTCTTCTTCAAGGAGTGGTAGAGAGGTCCCTGCCTTCCAATAAGCTTCATCCTCTTCTTCAAGGAGTGGTAGAGAGGTCCCTGCCTTCCAATAAGCTTCATCCTCTTCTTCAAGGAGTGGTCGAGAGGACCCTGCCTTCCAATAAGCTTCATCCTCTTCTTCAAGGAGTGGTAGAGAGGACCCTGCCTTCCAATAATTATATCTCTAATTATTATCCCTTATTGATTTCGGATCACTTTTTCATCATAGGGAGGGAGGCAGTATATCACAGTGTTGAGTCTCATCCCTCAGGGCTGGGTCTCAGGGCTGGTTCTCAGGACTGGGGCTCTCAGGACTGGGCTTTCAGGGCTGGGGCTTTCAGGGCTGGGGCTCTCAGGACTGGGGCTTCCAGGGCTGGTTCTCAGGACTGGGGCTCTCAGGACTGGGGCTTTCAGGGCTGGGGCTGTCATGCCTTAGTACTTACTGGCAAATCTGCAGGTTCATCCCCAACTACTCAGACAGCACAGGGACTAACTACCTGGAACAGCTAGCTACTCTGAAACAGTATTGGAATACATTGTTACATTGTACTAGCACAAGAATCTATGATAGGTAATCACACAGCACAGACCAGTAGAAGAATAGCTAGCTCCACTGTCTGTGGGACAACTTAGGGACCACTGTCTGTGGGACAAGTTAGGGACCACTGTCCGTGGGACAACTTAGGGACCACTGTCCGTGGGACACTTAGGGACCACTGTCCGTGGGACACTTAGGGACCACTGTCTGTGGGACACTTAGGGACCACTGTCCATGGGACACTTAGGGACCACTGTCCATGGGACACTTAGGGACCACTGTCCGTGGGACACTTAGGGACCACTGTCCGTGGGACACTTAGGGACCACTGTCCGTGGGACACTTAGGGACCACTGTCCATGGGACACTTAGGGACCACTGTCCGTGGGACAAGTTAGGGACCACTGTCCATGGGACACTTAGGGACCACTGTCTGTGGGACACTTAGGGACCACTGTCTGTGGGACAAGTTAGGGACCAATGTCCGTGGGACACTTAGGGACCACTGTCCGTGGGACAAGTTAGGGACCACTGTCCATGGGACACTTAGGGACCACTGTCCGTGGGACACTTAGGGACCACTGTCCGTGGGACAGCGTAGAAACCAGTAGCAGAATAACCAGAATATTTTTTTAATAGTACAGGGACAGTCAGAGGTGTTCATAATTGGCACCCTATTCCCTACATAGTGCACTACTCTGGGCTCTGGTCAAAAGTAGGGCACTACTATGGGCTCTGGTCAAAAGTAGGGCACTACTATGGGCCCTGGTCAAAAGTAGGGCACTACTTTGGGCCCTGGTCAAAAGTAGGGCGCTATATATGGAATAGGGTGCCATTTCAGACACTGCATGGATCAACAGCAGAAAAAGCCAGACACTGTCCAACAGGATATGGCATCAAGCTAGCTAGCCAGAGAACAGTATGGTTGTTAGAGCCACTCCATTAGAGTTCTGGGACTCTAAACAACATCAAGCTAGCTAGCCAGAGAACAGTATGGTTGTTAGAGCCACTCCATTAGAGTTCTGGGACTCTAAACAACATCGAGCTAGCTAGCCAGAGAACAGTATGGTTGTTAGAGCCACTCCATTAGAGTTCTGGGACTCTAAACAACAACAAGCTAGCTAGCCAGAGAACATTATGGTTGTTAGAGCCACTCCATTAGAGTTCTGGGACTCTAAACAACAACAAGCTAGCTAGCCAGAGAACATTATGGTTGTTAGAGCCACTCCATTAGAGTTCTGGGACTCTAAACAACAACAAGCTAGCTAGCTAGAGAACAGTATGTTTGTTACAGCCACTCAATAGCTAGCCAGAGGACAGGATGTAACAGCAATGTCATTCTGCTCTGCCAGGTTTGTGTAGGAGCAGCTGGGAGCATGTGAGGAAAGCTAGCCCCTGTCCAACAGCAGAGACAGAACATCGGTTCTGTTGGAGACAACAAGGTTCAGGGACCGTCACAGTAGCAATAGGACCGGAGGTGGTCAGGAGGACACAGCACACGGACAGAGAGTAGCAGAGAAACAGACAGAAAAGATCTGACAAGTCACACGGACTGCAGAGGAAACCGGAGAGAGACATAGCTACTCTCACAGGGATTAGACTGGACATAACCTGACAGGGACATAGCTACTCTCACAGGGATTAGACTGGACATAACCTGACAGAGACATAGCTACTCTCACAGGGATTAGACTGGACATAACCTGACAGAGACATAGCTACTCTCACAGGGATTAGACTGGACATAACCTGACAGAGACATAGCTACTCTCACAGGGATTAGACTGGACATAACCTGACAGAGACATAGCTACTCTCACAGGGATTAGACTGGACATAACCTGACAGAGACATAGCTACTCTCACAGGGATTAGACTGGACACTGCTTTATAGAGACACGTCTAGACACCACAATCTCCTCTGAAAGGATTTAACTGAATACCTTCCCCCTGTCTGTGTCTGTAATAATGTCTCCCCAGCGGGCCTATCGTCCTCAGGGCCGGGGACAGGGACAGGGACGTCCCTCTGTCTGTGTCTGTAATAATGTCTCACCAGCGGACCCATCGTCCTCTGGGCCGGGGACAGGGACGTCCCTCTGTCTGTGTCTGTAATAATGTCTCCCCAGCGGACCCATCGTCCTCTGGGCCGGGGACAGGGACGTCCCTCTGTCTGTGTCTGTAATAATGTCTCACCAGTGGACCCATCGTCCTCAGGGCCGGGGACAGGGACAGGGACGTCCCTCTGTCTGTGTCTGTAATAATGTCTCACCAGCGGACCCATCGTCCTCTGGGCCGGGGACAGGGACGTCCCTCTGTCTGTGTCTGTAATAATGTCATCTCACCAGTGGACCCATCGTCCTCGGGGACGGGGACAGGGACAGGGACGTCCCTCTGTCTGTGTCTGTAAAAATGTCATCTCACCAGTGGACCCATCGTCCTCAGGGACGGGGACAGGGACAGGGACGTCCCTCTGTCTGTGTCTGTAATAATGTCATCTCACCAGTGGACCCATCGTCCTCGGGGACGGGGACAGGGACAGGGACGTCCCTCTGTCTGTGTCTGTAATAATGTCATGTCACCAGTGGACCCATCGTCCTCGGGGACAGGGACAGGGACAGGGACGTCCCTCTGTCTGTCCCTGGTTGTGAACATGAAAACACACAGTTTGTTTGAAGCTTCCAGGTCTGTTATTTCAGGTGGAGTGGCAGAGGAACGAGTATGTGATCGACCCGGTAAGCGAGCCCAACTTCTTGGTGACTGCAGACCGTAATCTGATCATCAAACAGGCCAGGCTGGCGGACACGGCCAACTACACCTGCGTGGCCAAGAACATTGTGGCTCGACGCAAGAGCTCCCCCGCCACCGTTCTGGTCTACGGTATGTACTCACAGAGATACGTACACACACACAGATATGGATGTACTCACAGAGATACGAACACACACACAGATATGGATGTACTCACAGAGATACGAACACACACACAGATATGGATGTACTCACAGAGATACGAACACACACACAGATATGGATGTACTCACAGAGATACGAACACACAAACAGATATGGATGTACTCACAGAGATACGGACACACACACAGATATGTACTCACAGAGATACGGACACACACACAGATATGGATGTACTCACAGAGATACGAACACACACACAGATATGTACTCACAGAGATACGAACACACACACAGATATGGATGTACTCACAGAGATACGTACACACACACACATATATGTACTCACAGAGATACGTACACACACACACACACATATATGTACTCACAGAGATACGTACACACACACACATATATGTACTCACAGAGATACGTACACACACACACACACATATATGTACACACACACATACATGTACACACACACATACATGTACACACACACTCACGCACACTCACGCACACACACACACACACACACACACACACACACACACACACACACACACACACACACACACACACACACACACACACACACACACACACTCACGCACACACACACACACACACACACACACACACACACACACACACACACACACACACACACACACACACACACACACACACACACTAGGGTAGACAGGGGTTAATGCTTTGTCCAAAGGTTTGGTGACCTACGATTGGGAGCTTCAGAGCAGATCCAAAGAAACAAGAGTTCTGCTGAGAGTTTTGATTATG